>NW_027114912.1:399885-407678 GCF_000696795.3 Halyomorpha halys
AAAAAACTGAGAATATTACAACAATAAGATACAATAAGGTAATTTAAGCTAGGATAAATATTATGTAAAAAGAAAGAGATAACAAATTACATATAAATAAAAGGAAGGAAGACATAAAATATTATCAATATAAAATAAATTTGAATAAACAATGTTAAGAATAAAAAATAAGTAACAATAACAACAGTAAAATTTTTTTTAAAATACGTAAAATATACAGTTAAAAAAGTACAGGAGATTTACATAAAACAAAAATAATAAAGCATTCTCATCCGTTTCTTTTTTTTTTTTTGTTTATTAAAGTTTATTTTATACTGATACTATTTTATGTCTTCCTTCCTTTTATTTATATGTAATTTCTTATCACTTTCTTTTTACATAATATTTATCTTAGTTTAAAATACCTTATTGTATCTTATTGTTATAATATTCTCAGTTTTATTTTTTTTTTTGTATCTTTTTAGCCCTGATGAAGCCCTGCAAAGTGGGGTGAAACGTCGGACATTAAAATAGTTTCAAACTATTTTTATTATTTTTTTGACCGCAATACTGACCATCTACTTATATTTAATACTTTTATGTTGAAATGAATATTTTTTTTTTTTATAGAAAAAATAAATAAAACAACAACTTTTACAACTCAACTACAAACCATGAAAGGTTTTAAATGTAGAAATTTCTAAAGAAGAGAGATGTGAACCTGAGTCTAGAACATAAGATAGAACATGTCCAGTGCCTTACACCATTATTCCACATCTCATTCCTTTGTTTAATATTTATTTACAAAAAATTTTTACTCAGGTCAGTGACAATAGAATATTCTTACCTCCAATTTTTTCTGAATTCGCTATCGACACGCCATAGGGATCCAACTTTACCAACTTGCTGGAGATTGTACTGTTGATCGGCTTTGGCCAGAGGGCTCCAGAGGTTGGGCAGACAACTCGACACACTTCAACGCTTATAGGACGTCCACCAGGAGCCAAAGCCTCTTTTTCGCAACCTTTGTCGGCACATTTCCAAGTCCATACTCTACCAAGACAGGTTTAGTAAAGACAGTTATTTTATTTCTATTATGATTAAATTATGTTTATTAATTTTATTTTTTCAATATTATTTTTTTCTTTTTGTTATTTTAATATTTATTGCCCCTTATTTTTAAATATTTATAACTTTTTTAACTAACATTTATATGTTTATTACTTTTATTTAAATTTTGTTTTTTTATGCATGCATGTCAAGTATTTTTTTAAAATTTTGATGAAATATGATTGTGCATGATGACCATATGACATTTTTATGCATATATATTTTTTCTATATCTAGACTTTTTACTATTTATTATATTGAGAGTCAAAGGTAGAAAGTCAATAATAAAAGAAAAAAAAAATTTTATAAGAAGTAAAAAAAAAATGAATATATAAAAAAAGAAAAATATTGAAGAATTAAAACTATAAAAAAAAAAATCATGTACCACTATTATGTCTTTTAATATTTATTGACTATGCCTATGTAATATAATAAGAATAAGCCATCATCCAACTAGTTTTAGTATGGTGTGTATATAGGAACCCAATGAGTTCGAGTTGCATTGCACTTTAAGTAAAGTGTTTCTCTAATTTTGTGCATTTGTGTTAAAATAGTTATAATTTATATTTTCCAGCTAAAAAAATATTTTTTATAAGGTCAAGACGAAGTAATATAACCACTTAAGTCAAATAATTGTAAGTTTTAAAATAATTGATGTTAAAAACGAATGAGGAGTACAATAATCTTGATCAAATAACCACTCATATTTTTTCTTAATAACAACCCTCATCAATTTACAGAAATATTCCCAATTGGGTAGGTTTTGTGGCATCGTCAATCTAACTGTTCCAAAAAAAAAAAATTTCTGCCCAGCCGGATTCGAACTCGGAGTTGCTACCGCGTTCTCTTTATTTTGATAAGGAACCAGCAAAGACCAAACTGCCCACTAATCAACTAATTCTCCTACCAATATTTTGAACCCTAGTTTTAATAAGGTAGTACATCAGTCTTGTCCAGTTTGGTCCAATGGCTACATTGTCAAATATTTTCATCCAATTTTTACTCCCAGATTTAAATATGAACTTTTGACAATCATGCCAAAGATGTATTGGTCATACTACTTGTCCAATTCCGGTTTTGGAATATATTGGGCTACACAATATACAAGTGTGATTACACTTTAATAAGAAGCTTTAGAATGCAAATACATCTCAGTTCGGTGTGGAATCAATTAATTTTGTACTACCTTCACTCTTATCGGAACAAGAATGTAAGGACCAAGAGGTACACTAACCGACTAGTTCTCCCACAAATACTTAGATCCTTATTTTCAATATTAGTAAGCACCAAAACGCGTACATATTAAAATTAGCAATTGATAGCAGACGAAATAAATACCGGTATTTCAGTTGACTTACATTTTTTTCATGTTGCGAGTGATGCGTTCCACTGACTCCCAACACTTGATGTTCACCTCGTCACCTCCCATGTGGAAGTGGTCGCTCTTGAAAAGCCTGGTCAAATCCGAGTAAATACCATCGAGGACTTTGTAAGTGTTCTCGCTGGTGGGATCCAACTGACCACAGGGTGGTTCGACACAGTAGGTCTGCCAAGGCTCGGCGGCCAGGCAGACAACGGCCTCCTCCACCCACTGCCACCCCTCGCCGACGTGGGCGGGTGCGTCAAACTCTGGAACTACTCGGATGCCTCTCACGGTTGCGAATTTTATGATATCTCCTATATCTTTTTCGGTGTAGATCTAAAAAAATTATTAGTTTTTTAAATAAAATAATATTACAAATACAATTACTTAGAGATCATAAATGGTTAAAACTTAGACAGATTTATTTATTGATAGATATTACAATCTGCCACACAGTTGTGGGCAATAGGTAATAGTGATGAGTGATCTCATACATACTAAAATAAATAAAAAAAAGAAAAGAAAAAAAAAAGAAAAAAAAGAAGAAAATTTTTTTTTAAAAATATATAAAAAATAATAATAAAAAAAACTCTCTTAAAATATATACAAACAAAAGAATAGACAAGATGGGCATAATCAAATTATCTTTATGAAAAATAAATAAATAAAATAACATAATGATAAAATAATATATACTGTTAAAACTTAAGCTTACTAACATTTTAATAGTGGCTAATTATAGTATTTTTATAATAAGTAAATACATTTAACTATTATTCTGGGACATACTGTCATCTTGAAATAAACTATTTATTTCGTCTATATAAACGCTTATTTAAATATTAAGAAATGTAAAGAAATATAAAGAAATGTATTTTATCATAAAGCTGGTGCTACATGATTTTACTACCAAGTACGTTTGATGGGTGTCCGTAAGTTCGACCCTACGCAAACGTTCATATAATGAACCATGGTCGTACTCAGTGAGGGACTGAGGTTGGCAACCGCTCCATCCACTAGAAGTGGAAAATTACTTTTTTTTCTTGCAAATAAGTGTAATAACCAATTAAGCACTGCTATAATTATATATAATTTTCTTTAAATTTTGATTTCACCCGCCTTTTCTGTGACCATGGTTTGCCTCTCTACTTTTGAAGAGGTGCACTCTTGTAATGTATGGGTGCATTAGATCCATTTTTAAATTGGTGAAGAAATAAATGGTGTTTAAAAGACTGTGAAGAGGAGGAATTAAGATAGGAATGTGTTAAGTATTCCAGTAACAGGTTGCAGTGAACGATTTTTGCCTGAAATCATACTTTTTATTATGCCCCTGTATTTTCAGGTATCTAGTTCAACTAAGATATGTATTTTATAATTTATATTCGATGATCGCGTTAACAAATACACACTCACCTACAGTATTAACGTATACAACAAAGTGGAAGCAACTTACTTTATTTTTAGAATAAGCTCCATATTTGGTGAGGTTAGGAAATGTTCGAGATTCGAAAGGGAAGCTATGTGAATCAGTGATGTGCCAGTGAAATGTATTCAGCTTGGATGCAGCCATCGCGTCCAGAGTGCGTTTGATTGCTGGAACGCTAATGAAGTTCCTTGCCGTATCCAAAGTGAGGCCGCGGTGCGTGTAGACTGGGCCGTCGACTATTTCCACCGACGATGGAGAGAGAATCGAACCACTGAAGGAATCGCGGATTATCAACTGACCCAGAGTCTCGAGTGCGTGTCTAGATCCTAATAGAGTCTCACTGCTGATCGTTGCGTTCAACTATAAAAATCATTTTTTAGTATTTGATTGTGTTTCTTTCTAGAGCAAAATATTAATCACAATATTTATTACCCTTCCGTGTTCTCCTGGAGTCACAATCAGGTGGTAAGATTCGTTCACTCCTTGTACGTATCTGAACTTATCTGGATATTTAACGTTAAAATATATGTCAAAGCCTTGGCCTGAGGCACTTCCAGTTTTGTCAAGATTCCTGATCCTCTCTGTAAACAGTTCGAAGGCACCCTGGATCATCTCAGTAGCTTCACTGCCACCTGAAATTAATTTTGATTAATTACTCAATCTAATACTTATATTTAGCTAATACCAACCGGTCAATATCTAATTATTAGGGTCGAGTCATAAGTAACTTATTTTAATCAGAAATTTATTTTGCTCTCATTAAACAATATTATTTTATTATGTATTCACCACTATTATCTATAACCTTTTCCCATCCTACTGGCAGTTTATCAATTCCTTCATTGAAAAATGTTGTTGGTTTGGACTGAAAGAAATTTTCAACTACCTGACTTGCTCTTCAGAATTGAAAGTATTTTCCATTCAAAAACCCTTCATTTCAGAGGTTAACAAACAGTTTAACGTGACGTGTATCACACAAAACAGTTGACAAAGGACTAAATAAAGCCTCGTTTATATTGTGAAAACACAAACTGCTTTGCTGAATCGAAAGTTACTTATGACTTGACCAAAAAAAATCTCCATTTTTAGGCATGTGTGCATCATCAATATAAGACTGAATAATCCCTTTCATATAAAATATATGGTCCCGTATAAAAACACTAAAACTCCACATCAACCTGCATTGGGACTATTCTATTATTAAGGACAACATAGTACGTCATAACAAAGCAGAATTACTCCTTATAAATAAGAATGTGAAGAAAACTAAAATTATTGATATTGCGATTCCCTATGACAATATAAGCTCAACTTTGGATGAGAAGCTGTAAGAATAACTAACAAATGGATTTGTTCCATCTGGAATGCGTAGTGGTAATATCAACTATAATATTGACGAGTGGGCTAATTTCGAAGCAGATAGAAACGGAAGGATTTTAGTTGTCTCTTTTGCTCAGAGAGGCTCAACAGGCGGTTCTTTATTGCCTGGAAATTTCTAAATGTTTCACAAAATTTATATCTTCTACATGTCTCCTACCACATTCTTGAAGCCGTGATTGCAAGAATAACTAAATATCATAATAATAATATTCTAGCCCTTTGATAATAACATTACATAACCTAGAAATTGGGTTATAGTGTGGTAAGAAAAAATCAGCAAATAAAAATATTTTTTTTTTTTTTTTTATATTTACAACTGTATAAAAAAATAAAACAAGTAAATTTGATCATAATGACATAATGATATGATACAGGATGTATAGAAACTACCCAGTAATAGAACTCTAAAAACAGTTTACAATATAAGGTCACGAGGCCATCTTCTATAAAAATAATGATATAATATTAAATCATAACACAACTTCTAATAATAATAAACTGAGTGGGAAAGAGGTGATGAAATAATGATAACATAAATAGAAAATAATATTGTGATGAGAGGGATTTGGGTGGAAGGTGGGAAGATTACTGGAGAAACGTATGAATTCCAAAGGGAAGATGATGCCAATGAAAGATCTGTCCTAAGCTGCTCTCCAGCCCAGCGGATCCCGAAGATGAATCGTACAATGCTATTAATTAAACGTTTTAGTTTTGCCTCGATTTCCCCAGAGGCACCCCCATATACAACAGTAGTCAACGTGAGAGAATATTAAAGACGTGACTAGGATCCTACGGGATTTAAATCGTAATAGTTGACGAAGGTAATTTAGTCGCTTTTAGGTTTAAAAAGTACGGCGGGAGATATTGAAGATATGTTTTTTTTTCAGAAAAAAACGTTTTATCAAACTTAATTCCAAAGTTTTTAATTGTTGGATTATAATTTGAGAAAAGGTTTGATTATGAGATAAGGTTTTAAGGAGGTGATTGGAACCTACATTACAATTCTCGAAGTCTTCTTTGTACTCATCTGAAGTTTGTTTTCTACTGGAAGGACAGAAAAAAAATGGAAATCATCTACGTTCATATGTTATTGGGAGTGACGAATGAGAAGGAGAAGGTCATTAATATAAATAGCAAATAGGATGGGGAATAGAGACGAATCTTGAGGAACACTGCAGGAAAAGGACAGTGTCAGAAAATAAAAGGTCCTTGGAATATAGCAAAAACTTAGTTATTGAGAATAAAAAACATACATTTAATACTTTTATATATATGTATACATATTTGACCGTAAAGATTTAAATATAAGTAGACAGGGTTGAGGTAAAAAAAAGAAGAACAAATAGTTTAAAACTATTTTAATGTCCGACGTTTCGCCCCACTTTGTAGGGCTTCATCAGGGCTAAAATGATACAAAAAAAAAAAAAACTGAGAATATTACAACAATAAGATACAATAAGGTAATTTAAGCTAGGATAAATATTATGTAAAAAGAAAGAGATAACAAATTACATATAAATAAAAGGAAGGAAGACATAAAATATTATCAATATAAAATAAATTTGAATAAACAATGTTAAGAATAAAAAATAAGTAACAATAACAACAGTAAAATTTTTTTTAAAATACGTAAAATATACAGTTAAAAAAGTACAGGAGATTTACATAAAACAAAAATAATAAAGCATTCTCATCCGTTTCTTTTTTTTTTTTTGTTTATTAAAGTTTATTTTATACTGATACTATTTTATGTCTTCCTTCCTTTTATTTATATGTAATTTCTTATCACTTTCTTTTTACATAATATTTATCTTAGTTTAAAATACCTTATTGTATCTTATTGTTATAATATTCTCAGTTTTATTTTTTTTTTTGTATCTTTTTAGCCCTGATGAAGCCCTGCAAAGTGGGGTGAAACGTCGGACATTAAAATAGTTTCAAACTATTTTTATTATTTTTTTGACCGCAATACTGACCATCTACTTATATTTAATACTTTTATGTTGAAATGAATATTTTTTTTTTTTATAGAAAAAATAAATAAAACAACAACTTTTACAACTCAACTACAAACCATGAAAGGTTTTAAATGTAGAAATTTCTAAAGAAGAGAGATGTGAACCTGAGTCTAGAACATAAGATAGAACATGTCCAGTGCCTTACACCATTATTCCACATCTCATTCCTTTGTTTAATATTTATTTACAAAAAATTTTTACTCAGGTCAGTGACAATAGAATATTCTTACCTCCAATTTTTTCTGAATTCGCTATCGACACGCCATAGGGATCCAACTTTACCAACTTGCTGGAGATTGTACTGTTGATCGGCTTTGGCCAGAGGGCTCCAGAGGTTGGGCAGACAACTCGACACACTTCAACGCTTATAGGACGTCCACCAGGAGCCAAAGCCTCTTTTTCGCAACCTTTGTCGGCACATTTCCAAGTCCATACTCTACCAAGACAGGTTTAGTAAAGACAGTTATTTTATTTCTATTATGATTAAATTATGTTTATTAATTTTATTTTTTCAATA
>NW_027114912.1:407803-414862 GCF_000696795.3 Halyomorpha halys
AAAAATTATATAAGCTTTTATTTTGTTCATTTTTCATTCGGAAAGATTAATATTAAATTTATATGTAAATAAAAATACATAACAATCTTTTCACGAAATATTTATGGTATTCAGCAATAACATTTTTTTTTAAATTTATTTATTTAATGTAATTTACATCTGTAGAAAATAATAAATACAATAAGTAAATATGTAGAATGTTAAAAAAAAAAAAAATAAATTGAATGGAATGGAAATACCGTAAGTTAAGTTATTTGGTATGGCCAAAAAATAAATAAATAAACTCTTACATATTTCCTGATTTGTATAAGATGTTAGACGGATATAGTAAATCGCTTATAAGTCAAAAGTAACCTTTTTCGGAGGATGGACCGGAGAAATGTATAAAAAAAAAAAGGCTTCAGTAAATTCTATTATTATCTAACTTCTTCCAAGATCAAAGCATGCCTTAATTTTTTTAAAGAACATCAGGCAGAATTTATTTTAAAATGGGCTAATTTTATTTCAAATTACTTCTTTTTTTTATTGTATCTTTATTGACATTTACAACTGTGCATAATAATTTGATTTATTTATTGATATTTACAACTGTATAAAAAAATACAACAAGTAAATTTGATCATAATGACATAATGATATGATACAGGATGTAGAGAAACTACCCAGTAGTAGAACTCTAAAAACAGTTTACAATATAAGGTCACGAGGCCATCTTCTTTTCAGGCGCCTCGGAGGATGTCCAGGAATGGAAGAGGAAGCAAGGTTAGAAACGAGTGGGTTTGGGTGGTTAGGGAGTTTATTATGGAAGGAATAATATCGGGTTCGGGCTAGATCGGTTACATAAGGAACGTTTAGGTCTTTATGGATGGTTTTATTAGTAACAAAATAAGGAGCATTGAGGATTTTGGATTGTAAAGATTGGATACGAGAGGGATTCGAAGGTTTAGTGGAGCCCCAAAGCTCAACTCCGTATGTCCAGATGGGCCTTATTATTGTCATGTAGATCAATCTTTTGTAATGAGTTGGAAGTTTAGACCGTTTGTCTAGTAAGTGCTGTAATAGTCGGAATCTTCGTGCAGTTTCCTGTTTTTCAGTCTTGTGTGAGGATTCCAGGATAATCGTTTTGCATAATAATACATTCGGTAAATTTGATGAAAGATCATAATGCCATGATACCGACATGTAGAGAAACTAACTATTGGAAGAACTCTAATAACTTGTTTACATTAGAAGGTCTCGTGGCCATCTTCTTTTCAGGAATCTCGGAGGATCGTCAGGAATGGAAGAGGAAACAAGGATAGAAACTAATAGGTTAGGGTGTTTATGAACCATAGTTCGGGCTAGATCGGTTACATATGGAACATTAAGTAAGGTCTTTATGGATTATTTTATTTTTGACAAAGTAAATTTCAAATAGGAAATATAAAATAATAATTTATATAGAAAAATAAACAGACTATACAGACTTGCACACGTATTCAACAAAAAATGGAAAATATTGTATGTGGTTTTCTATTCTCTTCACAATATCAAAAATAACTAAATAAAAATATTAAATTAAGTTATATCAATATTAAAAATTTATCTGCCACCTTTAATCTACAGCCATAAGTTAAAGACAACGCTCCGATACTTAAGATACGCCACATTGGCACTACACCGACGACGTGGTGTAAAAGAAAAAAGAAAAAAAAATTATCTTTATTCAGTTAACTATTTTAAACAACTAATAAAATAAATGTGAATTCGATTTTCAGTATTCAAACAATAAACTAACTCAAATTTAGAATTTTAATCTTTTTTATTGTTTTTTTTAAATTCTGTATCACTGTTTTAGTATCAACGAATCATATAAGGATGAAAAAAAACTTCTTTTTCTTTCTAATTCTCTTTTAATAAACACTAGCTAAACCATTCGATTTTCAAACCTTAACATGTTAGTATTATTTTTGTCTCTGAGGAATGAGCAATTTCATCGAAAATTTACATCAAAGATCTAACACAAGAAAAATTAAATAAAAATATATTTTCGATTGAAAATGCATTTTTTAGTTCTGCGTTAATCATTATTAGTTGTATGCCAACAATTCAAGTTATTTTATTTTTTTTTTTATGAAAATAATGTTAATACTTAAATGGATAACAGCATACACCTTTAATATATTTTAATGGGGATAAATTAAAAGTTTATAAATAGTACAATAATATTTTGTATTTTGAATACGACATTTATTTAGACAGATAAAAAGAGCACATTACAGACTACTTGCATTTTAAAACTAGATGTTCATTATTTTATTTTTTGAAATAAGACTACTTAATTTCTATTTTATTAATATAACTTTTTTTATTAGTTCGTTTCATGTTTAGTGGCATATAAATATTCATAAATATGAAACGTAACTGTTGCATCATGCCTAAATATGAAATAATTAATAACAATGAAATGATAACCACACAGTCACAATGACCAATATAGTCACGTACAGAGTTAGTTAGGAATCATTACATCAGTAATTTAATTACATGTTTCAGTTACACAACAATTACAATACGATAACCGTTAAATGGTCCAAAACATAAAACATTACTGATGTTTTTGAAGAACAATTACAGTAATTGTAGTTAGCGTTCTCAATTAAAATTACTTCTTGGTACTAAGTAATTGCAATTATATTTACAATTAAAATTACTTCTTGACTCTTAGAAATTGCAATTACAATTACATGTAATTTAACGCATATATTAAAACCATGATATATTAATAATTTATACGCTAGCGCACAATCTTAAACTGGATATCATTTTTATACTTTGGACTCATTCTAAAAAATATTTTTACCGTTTCGTTGTTGAATATTTGCAATATTACAATTAAAATTTTAGTAATATTACAATTACTTGTTATTGTATTAAAATTACTTGGAATTTTAGAAACAACTATTAAAATTACATAAGAACGTGATTGGTAATTACAATTACTTTGACTCAGCTTGTCATAGTAATTGGGAGGTCCACAAGTAATTACAATTACAATTATTTGTAAATTTTATTGCATTTTTCTCCCGTTTCTAATTACAGTAATTGGTAAGTAAATACTTTTTGTACAACTCTGGTCACCTATTATAGAAGCGTCTAAGTCAAGACGGTAATGCAACATAAACTTGAGAAAATACCTCTTGTAACAGAAGTATCAGGAGAGAAAAGTGAGAATAAAATTGATCTACCAGAATTTTCCCCTTGCCAATAAAAATATATATTACAAACTTTATATTTATTTTAATTTACAGATTAAATTTCATTGAAATAATAGTTAATTTTCACAGAAAAGCGTATAAATGAATTTTTCAGGGCTTACAAATATGTCTGATGGAGGAACATACTAAAAAAAATTTAGTACAAGCTCTTTACAAATTAATTTTCATTATTAATTAGTGCATCGTTAAATATTGCCAAATATAAACTCCGTTTTTATGGATGTTTATCTAAAAAGTAATTACGATATTATATAAATATTATAAAATATAAAACTTTATATAAAAAATACATCATCATAAAATTATCAATGTTAAAATATCACTATAATTCACGATTTACTAATGTACATATGTTTAAATAAATAGAGTACATTATTTTAAATAGAATTATTGTTTAAAGTGTATAATTAATGCATGATGATTATTTAATTAACAACTTACTCATCTTTATAAGACTCCAACTCGACGTCGTTTTCTATGATGATGGTTTCAGCAAGCGCGAACGCTGCCAGTGAGAGAAATATCCATATCAAACTCTTCATTGCCTGAAAATATCACAATTAAAAATTAAACACAGTCTTCTTTAGCGGGCATTTTTTTAACTAACGTATTTTTTTATAACTATATTTAATTACATTATCATAAATGATGTTTTATTATCCCTGAAAAAAATTAAACCCCTTAATTACTCTTGATGTATTATACATCATAAATATGGTTGTTTCTTATATGAAACAAACTAAATTATAGAGCCCCTTCTTGCAGTATCAAGCATCATACATGGGAAAGGTACAAAACCTTTAGCCAATTGTTTTGAGACATGGGTTCTACGGCCTCAGAGAGTATACAGATTACGTGGGAGGGAAGGGTTTTCCGTGAGATCTACGGTCCAGTGAAGAACTCATATTGGTGAGGATATCTGCCTTATTTATGCCAAAAACCTAACTTGGCTCAGTTAAAAAACATGTTTTTTTTTTTCATGGTAACGGATAACCATCCCTGAGGTGGCTGGATAAAGTAGAAGTTATCCTGAAATGGATTGGGATTAGAAATTTGGCAAATATCCAGAACAAGAAGAGGTGGAGGAAAGCAAAAAGAGGATCCCAGTTTCTCTCAGAACAAGAATAATAAACAATTAAGAATGATATTGATGTTGATTTTTTTTAATTTATTTAATGTGATTTACAACTGTACAAATAATAAATACAATAGGTAAATATATTGTATGTTTCATATACAGTTAAAAATCTTGGGAAGGAACCACCCATTGGTGGTACTTGAAGCATTAATTTAAATTAGAAGGTTATGGAACCACGGAGCCATCTTCTTTTCAGAGGACTCGGAGGATTATCAGGGATTGTTAAGGATGAAAGATTAAGAATTAATGGGTTAGGATGGGTAAGGAGTTTGGAATGAAAAGACGCATATCTGTTTTGGGCCAAATCTGCAACGAATGGGAAGTTAAGGTCTTTGTTAATGAGTTTATTTGTAATAAGGAGCAGCGATGATTTTGGATTGTAAGGATTGGATGGGGGAGGAATTTGATGGTTTGGAAGAGCCCCAGAGCTCAATTCAATATGTGCAAATATTATGTTAAAAAAAAAAAATAAAAAAATAAAAAATAATTCCATCCATAAGAATCAAGAATCTTTTTCTGTATGTAGTAGTCTCTGAACTAACTCTATCCATGACGCTCCTATATACCAGAAATACTACCATCTACAATTTTTTTAAGGAATATATTAATATTATAAGTTATCTAGTGATCAATTATTTTTAATTTTTTTAAATTCCTTTGTATCTCTCTTTTAGTCTAAAGAATTTATTATTAAAAATGTAAGTATAAAAATTTATGACAAATCTTACAATTATTCGGAGTTTCCTCCTGGGTATTTTTGAGATTAAACTGTTCTTCATTGAGAATCGTCTCTTTCCTCAAGGAAGTCCTCGGAAAAACTAATGCCCCTGTATTATTGTACAAAAACCTTAACAATATGATTATAACTTTAACATTATTTAATTATAATATTATCATACAATCCAACACACATTCTTAATTATCATTATCTAATTATGGAAGGTCCCTTCCAGATTCTACAAAAGATGTTTCGCCTATAACAGCTTAAATATTAGAGTTGCTGATTTTTTGAATTACTAACTTTGTGTTATAATCCGAATATTCAAAATATAATAATTATGAGAGATAGTTGACCGTGGATTACTTGCACGAGGAGGAGATGGATGAAGGCTAGAAACTCTAGCCGAAACGTTGGCACAATTAAATAAGTTACATAAACTTATTTGTGTTTCATTTTGAACGTACCCCCAACCATCTTCTCGTTTAAAATATCGCACTAATATTTCTAAAGTGACACAACTCAAAATTCAAGACAACTGACAATGTGACACTCTTGCCTATGGAGGGGGAATAGCATTAAGGCAGTAAGAGTGACTCAAGTGCGCTCTGGCGGACAAGCTCTGAAGCTAGGTTGATACAGTTTTGATGATTCATAAAGATATATTTACCAATTTCTTTCATAGTCATAACTCAGAAACACCGATTTTTGAGTTGTGTCACTTTAGAAATACTAGTGCGATATAATAGTTTATAATTGAAGGAAACAGATGTTGAAACGAGGGCCACGGTAAAGAAACAAGTGAGTATGTTATAAAAAAAGACTTGAGTATAGCCTGTAGAGAGAAATCCACTCAGAAGAGGAAAATCCTATAAGATACTTCTCACAGTGGAACAAAGAACCGACGAACAAATCGAAACGAGTGGAGGCCCGAATATTGCAACAAAAAGTGGGAAAATACATGTGATGTACAAATTTCAGACAGGAACAAATGTGGTGTGATGTGATAAACACAGGAGGAACTTTTAAAATTAAAACTGACCAACCCCACATACCCAAAACGTTGCAGAATCGCACACGATCAGCCACAGCTGGAGTTTGTTCATTCAATAGTTTGACATATACGAATTCCATTCAAAGGGGAAGGATTGGTTAGCCGAAACAAATATTGTTATATTTTTAGAACTATAATTTAATAATTATCAGTACTGAAATAAAATTAAACTAAATTAAATATTAACAAATATAGGAGAAACTCGAAAAAATTGCAAGCGATTGCTCAACTGTGTTGAGTTGCTACTACACAGCATCAGTCGAACAATAGACAATAATAATAATAATCAAAAATTGGGTACCTTTAATTGGGGAAAAATCTGACTATCGTGATTCTGACATAATTAGCTCCTTGCACAATCGTTTGTATAGTAACTCCCTTACAAAGTAAAGTTGTAACGGTACAGATTTATTTTTTGAATACATAATCATTGCAAATTGTGAATAATTATAACACCGATAAAAAAAAAATAACACAGTGCATTGTAAGGTTTATTTCCAAAATTGCAATAAATATCAAACCATGCAAACATATGTTTAACTGTCACTGAGGGATCTGCCATCGAAACGTCGATTGGTTAGGCAGTTGCTGGTATTTGAGAGACTTGAGGTTTAGAATCACAATTCTAGGCTCTTATATTTTAATTTTTAATTTTTATTAATTACTATATTAAATAAAATGTAATTAATTTCACCACTATAAGGCATTCTGATTAATCCTTTGTTTTGTTCTTAAACGGAATTCTTCTATCTCAGTAAATTTATTATTGAAGTATATCATGCTGATTTTCCCTTTTAATTGAAGTTACTTTATTTATTTTGTTTTACCATTTACAGTAAACAAATTTAATTCATATGTATATTTAATTTTGAAAAATCAGTCAGTTCTACGT
>NW_027114912.1:419208-423210 GCF_000696795.3 Halyomorpha halys
AGCTGTTATTTCGATGTCAGCTGACTGAGGAGATCAGCTGATCGAGGGTATATAACAGATGTAACGAACACAATAAAGTCAGTGTTTTACAGCAGTACAAGCGAGTTAGATCATATTCCTTCTTCTCTTTTTTGACATTTTGCTTTTGCCAATACTTAACTTAGATATATATATATATATATATTCTGTGTATATATATATATACTGTATTTTTTTATATTCTTTATAAGCTTAACAATTGTTTTGAAATATTTTTTATTTTTAATGTTCCATTAACTCTAAAATGTTCGTATCTTGTTTTCTTATTTAGCCCTGACGAAGCCTTGCAAAGTGGGACGAAACGTTGGTTAACAATAAAAAGTTTTTTGTTATTATTTTGATACCTTTATTTACCGTCACCGAGACTATCTTCTTCCAGTTTAAATAAAAGGTTGGTTCTTTTTACGATGATTTGAATACTAAATTCTTTATAAAGAATGTTTATTGTTTCAAATATTAAGGGAAAAAATGTATGTATTTATATAAAAATCAGTTGAAGAAAAATAATTTTTAAAATATTGCTAATCTGGATTTCGAAAATCAGTAAATGTAGAAAGCGGAGGCAAGAGAGCGGCACAATTTAACAACTGGTTTGGTCACCTGGAGTACCGCAAGGTAATTTATTTGTTCCTTTTTGAATATGATTATAGAATCATTATGGTCACCTTTCGAATTGTGGTCCAACAGCAATCACTATTTTTCTTAACTAATACTGATCAAGCACACTTACAAATTAAGTATTTCAATTGGGTGTCCAGGCGATGCACACCACTAAAATGACTCTAAAAACTTTATAAGTTAATAGCGCTGAGTTGGTTGGACTTTTAAAGTTTTAAAACAGATATTTAGGTCTTATTTTTCTTTTATTTGTATTTCAGGTCTAATTTTGATCACCATAATGTATTTTCATTAATTTTTTATATTTCTATAATTTTATGTTTGAATAATAATGGTTAACATGTTGGATAATACGTAATATAATAATATTTTATTTCGTTATTGTTACGTTATTCATCTTTTCTCTAGATACTACTGTGTTATAAAAAACACCAAGATTTCATTAAAACAACTAAAACCGATGCATCTTGTATTTTTTTGCTCTGGTGGAAAACATTTGTTAATTTTATTTATTTTTTTATTTTACTACAAATCATATTTCCAAAGATCTTGAATACCTCTTAAATTAAATATATATTAAATTGTATAGCATATATTATTTATATATTTAATTTTGCTATGTTTTAAATGTTAATATAAATAAAAAACACTCTGATTTTTTATGACTGCAAAATTTATATTTTATTTTTCTTAATATAAAGTATTTAATTTAATACATATACTTGGTACAACAAGAAACTTATTATAAAAAATTAAATGAAACTTAATAGCTCCCATTAAATGTAAACTCCCAAGAAAAGAAAAGAATCCCAGAGGTAATTAAAGTAAGAAAAGTCAGCAAGATAATAAATAAATTTATCATTTCAACATTAAATGATTGAAAAAATAGATACATTTTTTGTATTCAATTCATCTCATTGATAATAAAACAGGTCGATATTTATTTCAATTCTTTAAATTTTCTTCCTTCTTCCTACTCCACATATCTCTTCCTCTCATCCCTTCCTTATTCACTTATTAGTTTTTACTTATCTATATTGTTGTATTACTGCAAATTATAACTGAGATATTCATAATTTACTACGTTATAAATACTTTAATTTAAAGTTTCTTTGGACAGTACTAAAATGGCAGGATAAGGCAGGATAAGCTGAATAGATAAGCCAGGTTCAAAACCGTCATGGGTCGATTTTCTGTCAATAGAAGTGGATCGATTTTTGATTCTGTACACAACCAGCCTCTAAAAAATGGGTATCCTGCATTGGCTAAAAAAAAAATAATAATAATAATAATAAAAGTAGGTTACTAGAATCATAAATAAATGTGACAGCAATACTAGACAAGATGAAATTCTATTTCAAACTCAAACTTGAGTAGTTAATCCTTTTACTGACAGGTCTATTTGGCAATAGCTGGCTGATTACAATAAATAATTAATTCAAGGAAGCACATGCACAAACACTGGTAGCCATTAGAATACAAGCAATATTATGCAGACAAAGGATGCCTCCTCTACACAAAAGAATGACAATAGAGCGGTCTATCACGGCCTGGCAGCAACGGAGTAAATAAGCGGTTGTTGAACTTCAAATTCACAAGATCTTAACTCTTCATGACCATGGAAAACATAAAAGCAAACACGTGCAATAGAACTGATTCAAAATCTCAGTTACCATTTCCAATCCATATCTGTCTATCTATGAAACAGACCGAAGAAATGTATGGCAACAATGATTGTGACAAAGTTTTAAAAAATAGTGACTGTGATAAATGATTTTTAATTTTAGTTTTGAAGTGAATATTGACTAATTATAAATTGTTATTTTGACATGAGCAGAATAGCCTGTATGGAGTTGAGTTTTTAAATCATTTAGTTCCAAAATTGTATTGTAATTATATTGTAAAACTAGATTGTCCCTGAGAATGGCCGGATTGGCCGAAACGCCGGACTTTAAAGAAAAATAAAATGTGTTGAGACTAAAATGGATAGAAATTAAATTATTTATTTTAACAAGATTAACCAGTTTCAACAGTTAAATTGTGTACCTTAAATTATTCTTACGTTGTTCAGTCCAAAGGCCTGAGGTGTTAGGTTTTGGGGGGTTTAAGATGGGGTAACCTTTAATTATGTAAATGTGACAAGGAACGCCATCTATTGCACAAGAAACTATCAGTATCGGAGCCACCCAGAAAGAAAAAGGACCAACGAGAGCTGATTAGAGGGCTAATCCCGTACTGTTGGGACCTGAAGACTTTGCAGGGACCTCTGGCCTGTTTCTACTCAGTTACATACCCTAGACCAGAGATGTTCTGTTAAGTGTGGCAATGGGGACATCCAGCATAGAGCCTGGAACATCTCATTACCACGAACAGGTTACCCATCTAAATATTAGATTCCAACCGCTCACAGCAAAAGACACGCGGAAGCCCTCTCACCTCTAATTATTTAAGTAGAATTTTCACAGGATGGACTGATCAAACCTCAGCAAGTATTTCACTGTATACCTTCAAGTACCAACGGTAGAAAAAGGTTATATCTAATATTATTTATGTAGCAAATACTTAATGCAATTTACTCATTGTCTATATCCGTTTTAGAGGGATCAGAAAAATAATAGCCTGAGAACTTGGTCCCATCATTATCATCAACACATCTCATCTCAGCAATTATATTCTACTATCTAAATCCGCATTAACTACACTATTATATCCTCTTCGGTTTATCCCCCTGCTCTACAAGTTATTCCATTTTATCTTTAATATATCACTTTATTTCTATCATTTTATCTTAAGCAAACCCCTTCTGATATGGATGTTTTATTTTAAACAGCTCCTTTTTCACTTTAATCCAATAAATTAATACAAGTATTTTCTATCTGTCTGCGAAACATAATCTCATAATCCTACCAAATAATTTTGCTTAATATTTAAATTAAGGGTTTTCGAACCTCAGAAATAATTGCACGTAGTTCCTTAGCGCAAGAAAACTTTTGGAAGCAAGGTCAGTGAGAAAGACAAAGAATGAAAAACAGGAAAACGCATATTATTAAACGGAACTTACGACAATAAATTATATTCATAAAATCTTATTGAAAGAATTTTTTTAAAAATAATTTTTCATTTTCAATTTTTTATCCCATTATACGAAAGTATACTAGAACAGTACAATTGTATGCAGTGAATTTATAGCGATAAAACTAATAATTCGTTGAAATAAATACAAAATACTATATGAAAATTTAAAAAAAAATAATTAAATGAACTTACAAAGTGTGTGTGTCAACAACTTATTTTTCATAGATATAATGGTTAATATTATAATTAAACATCCTATTAATAATAAAT
>NW_027114912.1:423520-430791 GCF_000696795.3 Halyomorpha halys
AAAGGTTTATGTCAAAAAGAGCAATAAATAGTCTCTAGTCTGTATAATAATTAAAAATATTAATTGTTTAAATAAATAAAATTTTATCCATTTTATCCATTTTAGTCTCAAAACCTATTCCTTTATAAGTCCGACGTTTCGGCCTATTCGGCCATCCTCAAAGACAACCTATCACAAAGAGCTTTTATTACACATATGATTTCCATATGTAACGATTCCAAACAAATAACAATATTATTAATAAACTATCATACCTTAACACAATTTTAGAGCCACATCATTTAAAAAACAACTTTATGCAGGCTATTCTGCCCAGGTTATTTATATCAGTCCACAAATTACCCTATGAGACATTAAAAAATTAGAGAATCATATAATTTTGTCAATAAGCAATTCTTAGATTATATTTAATTACCTAATTAGTCAATTGTTCATATTAAATTAAAAATTAAAAACTTTTTATCACAGTCAACCTTCAGTGTTAAAATTTATCACAACATTTGTAAACTTCCCTACACTCAGGTCAAGCATTTAATTCATTTATTACAATTATATTTTGGTTAAATTTCCTCTTAATTTTGTTATTCAAATTCATATTAAGGTTAATTAATTTAATTTTTTTTTACCCACAGCCGCGACACTTAAATGAATACAACCCTGATAAATTATATCTAACGAATGTTATTAAAAGATTTTTTTTTATTAAACAATTCATCATTCATCATTTTATTCTCAATGTATTGTCACATTATTTTCACTAAAATATTAGTTTAATTTTCATCAATGCATTTTTTTGACTAACGATGTAGTATTAAAATAAGCCGATCTGCAAAATTAAAAAATTTAAATAAAACCATTTCACTTAATTATCTCAAGAAGTGTCTCATATCTTAACTAATGCAGTTGAATCTTTCAAACGAAATCATTTTTTATCTTATCCAAAGGTGTAAAATAAAACTGTATAATGATAAGATTATAATACTTCTGACTTTTTATTTTTTTTTTCAACAAAAAAGTATAAGAATTGAAAACAGACGTTTCAACTGTAGATATATTTAAAAATAGTTGGAAATAAATTATAAATAATACGTATATTTTAAGTATTATATTGTATTTCTTCATATTTTATATTTTCATTTGCATTTATAATTAATATATCATTTTTTTGAATCCTTACCTAATCCAAGCTTATAAAAGGCTAAAAGGAATGCAAAAATTAAATTAATATGGTCCTTTATTGTAATTCTTACATCAATATTTTTATAAGTAATTTTCACCTTTTCAGAAATTTATCAAACCACAATTTTTTTATAGGATATATTAATACGAAGCTCACTGAAAATAAGTTGTTTATTTTACCAGTTTGCCTATTTATGAATTAGGTTTGTTTAAGAAAAATAATCGTGTATTTTTTTTTTAAATTCAACTGATTTTACTGAATATCAGAATTAATCCAAAACCAAACGGACCAAATTGTCTACCTCGACCTGAAAACTTGGAGGTCAATGCTTGAGGGTTTGCCTGAATTGCTTACTAATTCAAGCATCTACTCCATTATCATGCAGGGGCAAACTTTAAGATTATATGATATGTGTGTCTGTTTTTAAACGTATTTCTCTTATGGTTCCTATGAAAAAAAATGCAAAAAACCACTCTTGCTTCTTCCCTCCATTCGATTCACCTTAAGGTCTCATTAATATTTTTTAATATTTGCGGTTTTATTGGTGTATTATTTGACCAATACTCCTCTAGAATGAAAAAAAATCCGATAAACATTCTCTTTAGAAGGTATTTAAGTGATCTTATCGAAGTTAGATCAAGGCAGAACGATGTCTCCCATATAGAAGACATTTTATCGATGACTTCTACGGATGGATGATTACTGAATCTCAATCTGGAAATATCTTGGTGTTCCAGATAACCAAACATGATCAACGTTCCAAGAATGGTATTATGCGAGGTGGTAGCATCAACTCCAGAAGGACAAACCCAGGACTAACTTGGCCAAGGAATGCGAAAGGATGTCTATAAAAGAACAATGGTTTGTAACAAATAAGATAACAAATTAAAACTCTAAAGATTTTTTTTTACGCAGCTAAAAAAAAAAAAAAATCCTATAATCAGTTAAGTGAATACCTCTATTTTTTTCCACAAAAACTTTTAAAATAATATTATGTAAGACTTCATAAAACTAAGGGAAAATAAAATTTCTGTTCAACTACATGTTAACATAAGAAACAAATTTTCAAAATCCGTTTGATAAATCATTTTCAATTCTGTTTCCTAATATTAACTCTTGTAATATATGGATTTTTTTTGTATATATAGTTAAAAGATCTATATTACAATTTTTTTATTAAGTCGTGTATAAAGATTTGATGTATTTAATTTTCTAAATAAGTGTTTATTAAAAAAAAGATCTATGCACATTTGTTAATATGTCTATAAAAAGTTTTTAAAATTTATATTTACTTTAATAACTTTTTTAGGTAATGTTCTTTATCCATCAAAAAATATTCCGAAGAACAAAAATGTTTTGTTTAGAGGTTTCAAGTAAAGATAATTGTAACAAGATTTCAGATAAGTATTCTAAATCTAGTACTTTATCTTATGTTTTATCAGGCATATCCAACTTCTAACCTCACGTACATTTTGAGAAAAATGTTTGTACCAATGTAGTTATATTATTTTATTTTTTTACGAAAAAATACTCAAATTAAGTAAAATCATTTTTAATGAGAAAAGGCTCAAGTATAATTTTTTTGTTCATTTTTAACATTGAGCCTCCCCTTAAAGGAACATTACTTTAAGGTTACCGAAAATAAACTATTGCTTAGAATATATGGCCCGAAGAAATATTAACCATCTGTATAGTTAAAAGGGTTGAATAGTATGATCAAAAATATGATTAAATATATAGCTTCGTGGTGACGAAAATTGCTCTATAAAGTTGTCGGACTAGCTAAGGAACGAATGACAAAAATATAATCACCAACAAAAGTCCAAAGGACGGACAGACGTAGATGGGAGGATTGCCTAAAATTTTAAGAGATACTAGCTCGGAGGAAGGAGGTGTAAAGGCAAACATGGATATTAGTACCGTCTTCAAACTCCTAGCATTAGAGCTAATTATGATATATATATGATAATTTAAATTACTTACATAATTAACATATGTAATTATCCAACAGATTAAAGCTGATAATATAATTTCAATGTTAATAGTAAAATTCATTACTATAAACGTTCAAATGAAATTAGTATTCCTTCCCATAAAAGAAACAAATAAATTAGATAATAAAATGCTTCAACAAATAGGACCATAAAAAAAACAATCTTGAATGATCTTTAAGGGAACTCTTGAACTGATAAATAAATAAATATGGATTTTCTCTTTAGGAAGTCTGGTGAGTCAATTCAAAAAAAAAATTTTGAGTTTAATAACTTCCAGTTGAATGAAATTTGTATTAAATTATTATAATATGGTACAACATTTCGGGACCACTGTCCCATATTCATGTACTTTAAACCTCATAATTTCATATAGGAAATCATGTCACACTTTACACCGTTCTCTCTTTTCTACCATAACTTATTCTTGCATCTTCACTTCTCCTTAGCACTAAAAAAAAAATTTTATGAATAAATAAATATCTTATTATTAACACAAACTTCAATGATCAACTTTTACTCTAAACTTTTTTTAAAAAAAAACTTCCAATGTTTCATCCCTTAGGCCATTTTCAGGAAGACAACCTTAATTATTGATGACATAATTAATTAAATTGTCTTTTTTTCAGGCTAATTGTCCATGTCTTATCTTTAAAAACCAAAATAAATGCTAACATAATATCATAACAGTACCAAACACTATTTTTAAAATGATTATTCACTTACAAACTTTATAATTTCAATACAAAATTTATTGCACTAAAAATTGTCTTTCTTTAACCTCATTATTGAGACTCTGTTATCATTTTATCATTAAGCTTAATTTATTTACAATTTAACTAACGTTCTTTTTTAATTTGTTGCTTATAATTTAACATTATTTTAAAAAAATAAATATTGTATTTTTTTCATTTGAAGCTGTGGGGATTTTAATTAATCAGTTAAATATAATTAATTACACATGAGACCAAAAAAATCTGCTATATCCAGACGGAAACAATGTTGGAGAAATATCTTTTTATTTTTTCATTCGGAGTTTGAGCCTGTATCACTGTCAGACAGTTCTTCAATTTATTTATATTTTCTATTCTTTACATTATATATACTTAGAATTATAAATAAATTATAACGTATAAGCTAAAAAATAGACGCAATTATCAGTATACTACTTGCAACTCTGCAATGCGAATAGGATTTTTAAATCATATATAAAATGTAATAATATAAATAATAGTAATAATAGCAAATCACTGCAATAATTTACAGTAAAATAAAACTCAGCAAATGGCCACCAATTGAAAAATTATACCATGACTCTGTTCACAAGAACTCCCTGTGTGGATGAAAATATTTATTTTTGACCATGTGTGTGTTTATAAGATGCTCAAAAGTAGAAACAGTGACCTTTCAGTCTTATGCCTGACTTGATAAACCATGAGGTTGGATAAAAATAGAATCTACGAACTTGTAAAGTAAATTAGGTAATAAAATACTTCAACAACTACGACCATAAAAAAAACAAGCTTTAATGATGTTTAAAGGAACTCTTGAACATATAAATAAATAAATTTCTTATTATTAACACAAACTTCAATGATCCACTTTTACTATAAACTTAAAAAAAAAAAAACTTTCAATGTTTCATTCCTTAGGCCATTTTCAAGGGGACAAACTTAATTATTGATGACATAGTTAATTAATTTTTTTTGCAGGCTAATATATAAACCACATAATTTCAATACAAAACTATTCTTCAATTTTTTTCCCCTTTTCTATTAGCTTTATTAACAATATCGACGTTCATGAGTTATTTGCTGACCCCCGAAGTTCAAGTCCATAAGTCCATAGGTTTTATGATTGTCTTGTAGAGTTTGTTGTCCACTGAAAGCTGTGGATTTTCTATCAATTAGTCTGTATAATTTTCCAAATCGTTGGTCCAGTTTTTGTCTTTTGAGTGTATAACGTAGATTCCACGTCTTATTTGGAATTAAGTAAAAATAAATGTATCGTCTTAGAAAATTAGTAACATTTTAAAAAAATAAAAGGTTAACTAAAATTATACGATTGCTATCGGTTCAAGCATATATTTAAATTGATAGTTTTGAGGATCTTAGAACATACAGTTTGGTAAAAGAATATTTCACCTGCAGTATGTACGAGTTCTGTGAACTCTTAATCCCCCTTAATGGACATCTCTTGGCGAACCTAAGAACCAAAAACCTTTCAGAGAACTATGAATTCACCACAGGCATGCTCGAAACCTTTCCATCTGTCGGCTTGTTCGAATTACACAGGACATAAAAAAATTAATATATTTAATTAAAACCATAAAGTCTTTACAGGTATGATAGGACTGAAGGAGGGTTTGTTTAGATGGCCAGCCCTAATTACTTCGTGAAGTGCCCTCTTCTCGTAGCACTCAAGGTCTTAGGATTGGGGTGAATACACCCTTAAATATCATATTATTGAACCCCCGCCTTAAAAAACAAAAAAAAAAATAATAAAAACATATTAGAATACACTTCAGCCATCATATCTTTTCTTTTTCACAACAGGAACATAATAGGAAATCAACATGTGCTTCTCGACCACCGAAGTTATTCTTATTAACATTAAAATTTAAATTATTCCGAGGGATCATCTTACTTTGTTATTTAACGTATAAAGAAAAAAAATTCTCATCAAAATTTAAGATTGTTACAAATATTTTTAGCTTCGTTCCTCTTGAGTTTTGAAATTTTAAATTGATTGACGGCTTCTTTATATTTTTATAAAATTTATAGATATTGGTACACCAAAAAGTGCTATATCACGTCATTAAATGAACGTTATCCATTATTATACTTTCATTGATTTATTACAACTTAATTAGGAACAACCATAACCGGCTTTCATGAGAGGAGTGTTTCATGGTCAGTCGCGCGCTTGACATTAACATGTATGGCTTGTAGTGACTTATTTTAAGAGCTGTATTTTAAGACTATCGAAACATGCATGATAAAAGCATCAAATTCATTATGATGGTATCTTAAGTGAATATTAATATTATATTTTTTTAAATTTGATTTGTGATCTGTTGCAAATTCAGAACTGGAGTTTTCACAAACATACGGTAACGCCGACAATATTGCGAGACGCGGGGACCTTAAAACTTGTTTTGAATGAAAGTAAAACTACAAGGATTAAACACTAAAGCATTTAACTTTATCACTAAACACATACTTTAACTTTATAATTAGTGCCATGTTTTATATCTAGAGGTTCTTATTTTTTCCCAATTAGTTTCATTTGTTTAATATCAGTTTATCTATAATTTATAAAAGAATATTATTAAATTACTTAAATTGTATATTGTTAGGATAGAGAAAAATGTTATTAAAAAAAAGTTGTACTATACTGTACTATACTGTACCAGCTGTATTGGGTTGCTAAATGCACGACATATACAGCTACACATACAGCTAGTCAGAATTTTCCTTTTCTCTTATATAATATAGGCTTAATACAGTAAAATTATAATATATAATAGTAATACATGATTTTTTATCCATTACAGTCTCAAAACATTTTTTATTTCTTTATAAGTCAGACGTTTCTGCTATTCTCAAGGACATCTTAATACAATATTTGGACCAAATTACTTAAAAAAATAACTTCATGCAGGCTATTCTGTCCAGGTCATTTATATCAGTCCACAAATTACCCTAATTAATCAAATATTCACATTAAATTGAAAAAATATTTATCACAGCCAACCTTCTTTGTAAAAATTGATCAAAATTAATTGTTTGCAAAGGATGACTGTGATAAATATTTTTAATTGAATAAACATGAAGTTGTCTTTTAAATGAATTGGTTCTAAAATTGTATTAAAATGTCCTTGAGGATAGCCGAATTGGCCGAAACGTCGGACTTATAAAGAAACGAAAAATGTTTTGAGACTAAAATGGATGAAAATTTTTAATTATTTAAACGCTATTAACCAGTCTCAATAAAGTGTTAATATTATAAATAAAATGATTTTTTTTTTATATATATAATTTTTTTGAAATTTATTTTTCCATAAACAATGTTGGAGAAATATCTTTTTATTTTTTCAT
>NW_027114912.1:430960-431924 GCF_000696795.3 Halyomorpha halys
TATCCATATATTCATATACAAATTATAAATATAATAGGTTAAAAAGTAAATGTTTTTAAAATATAATAGATAAAAATAATTGATGAAAGTAGTAATAAATATATATAAAAAAAGTAATAAATATTAAAAAGAATAAAAATTGGCCTTTCCATGTACTTAATGCATCATCATTTGTCCGGTTTATTTTTTAGGCTGAAAGCAGTTTATATGTAAATAAAGTATAAAGTATAATATACATCCATAAATAAGCATGCTTAAAAAAAAATAATTGTCTAAAGACGAGGCAGAGATGAATACAGGATAGATTTTAAATACAAAAAGAGGTCCCTGTTCAATATTCAGAGACTAATTTATTTTCAGCAACAGTTCTCGCATTGTTTCAATTTACAATTCAAGGAGCGCCGTCTTTTACAAAATAGAAACATGCTTCGAAGAAAGAAAAAAAAATCTGAGATCTATCCGATCATGAGAAACCATGCACCTGTTACGTGCAAGGACCTTTACGCTGTCACGTTCACTTTCACAACACAAGTGGTCTTTGTCAAGGAGTCGCCCATTGGAAACGGTATCAATCACTTTTCTTTAGCACGTGGTCACTACAGGAAATATATACACACCTAATTCGTCCTATTATTGCTTCATTCATAAAAGCACCAAAAATTAAATCACAAAAAAAATCTATAATTAAGTCCCTTATAAGCAGTAATGGCAAAAAAAATTAAATAAAACATCGACATTTTTTTCTCGATTGAAATGAATTGATGAACATTTCATTCATAATTTCATTTTATAAAACTAAAACATATCAACTTATTTTTAGTTCATCCATTATTATGAAACAGGGCCCTGGGCCCTGTTTCATAATAAATTACAAACTAATACTATTAGTCTTGTAGATTTATCTTAATTCAATTACACTGACTTGTACAATAGTAACTTGTACTTTAGTATTTTTTAATTCCTG
>NW_027114912.1:431974-432377 GCF_000696795.3 Halyomorpha halys
ATTCAATTACACTGACTTGTACAATAGTAACTTGTACTTTAGTATTTTTTAATTCCTGTAATATCACTAATAGTCATCCTTATCATGAAAAAAATTAGTATTAGTATTATTACCACACTATTTTCTACTGTTTTAGAAAATCTAACAATATTTTATATTTCATCATAACCCATACTGAAAATTCTCGAAACGCAATTTTGGTTTTCCTTCAAACTCCAGAGATTTGTTTCTATAACTTCAGTCTGATTTAATGAACAAGGTGTTCCTGGCCTCGATTTATACCTCATTTTTTTCTACAGTTTTGAATATTTTTTATTTTGATAGATTTATTTATTGATAGATATTACAATCTGCCACACAGTTGTGGGCAATAGGTAATAGTGATGAATGATCTCATACATAC
>NW_027114912.1:434137-435985 GCF_000696795.3 Halyomorpha halys
TACAATTAAGAATAATATTTAAATTATAAATACCACTTAGCAAAAAAAAATTAACCTTCCTTCCACATCCTTTTGTTAAAAACTTTTTAAAAAAAAAACTCTGAAAATATATACAAACAAAAGAATAAACAAGATGAACATAATCAAACTAACTGTATGAAAAATAAAATAACATAATGATAAAATAATAGTTTTGAATATTAGATGTATTTACTGGCTTATATTATAACGGTGTCTGGCCCAATTGATATTGGTAAATTAATACATCAATATTCAAAGTATATCAATATTAAAATACAGTATTTCCATGGTACATCAATATTGAAAAACAGTATTATTGCACTATAGCGTTTCAATATTCAAATGTAGTATTTTGATTATAGTTTTTAACACAAAGGTGTGAACTGAAAATAAACACTACAATAGATCCATGCATAAATGCATAGGTGTACCATATAATATCTTCTTGATTTAATGACTTAAATAGTTAAAATTTGTAGCATTATGCAAAAAATAATAATAAAAAATAAATTGTATACTTTCCAAGAATAATCATAAATAAATGAATTCAACTTTTAAAGAAATTTGCGAGTTTATGCATGCATTGCATTATACGTAATAGTCCTTGGTATTTAAAAGTTTTGAGAATTTAAGTTTCATTAGAAGGAAATAAGTAATGTTTTTTAAAAACTACCAAAATTAATTCTTATTAATCTTAATGTATAAATAAGCACTCACACACAAATATACGGTTATTTTTAAACTAAGTATTTATACCTTTGGAGTCAAAAACACTCATATTTTAGAACAAATTGTTTAATTGTTGAAGAGTTTTAATAATTAAAATATTCTCAAACGATAAATCGTCCGTGGCATCAACATAAGTATAAAGGTATCTTGATCTAGTTACAGAATCGAGCAATCGAACATCAAGTGCTTCAAACCATTAGAAATTAGCCTTAAAAACTTCAACAGCCCTTATAACATGAGGAATGTTTAAGTTTTGAGTATTTCGGAATGAAACTTGGTAGTTCTTAGGAAAGAGAAAGT
Source organism: Halyomorpha halys (assembly GCF_000696795.3). NCBI lineage: Eukaryota > Metazoa > Arthropoda > Insecta > Hemiptera > Pentatomidae > Halyomorpha > Halyomorpha halys. The sequence goes on from NW_027114912.1 coordinate 435,188, forward strand.
TTTAATGAATAATTCTCATATAAAACCTAATTAAAAATAAAATACTTTATATCAGTGATTTTTCCGATCCGATTAGTCCTCAAAGAGTTTTTTATTTATTTATTGCTACTTACAACTGTACATTTAGTAAATTTGATCTCAGTTAAATTGGAGTGTTGCAGGGGTGTAAAGAAATTACTCATTGGTAGCAATCTAATGGCGTCTTACATTAGCAGGTCGCGTGGCCATCTTCTTTTCAGGCGCGTCAGAGGATTGTCAGGAATGGAAGAGGAAGGTTAGAAACTAGTCGCTTTGGGTGGTTAGGGAGTTTGTAATGGAAGGAGTGATATCTGGTCCCCTCAAAGAGTAAATAGTAAAAACTGCAAAATATTTGTGATCATGGTTTTTTTTTACGATTTCTGTGTTGACAGTGCATTGAATAAATTTAAATTTTTCGTAAGAAACCTTCATCATGAATGAAGTCCAGGAGACTCAAATGTCAGCCATGACGGATTATTTAGGAAAATGGAATTATCAAACGATTTTTATTTGTCAAAAACCTTATAAAATATCCTTCATTGAAAACTACATACCATTGGAAATTTCATAGTTATGTGCGCGGGAGACAAACTGTAGGAGGTTACAAAGTAAATTTTACTAACACAAGAAACTTCACTCCTCAAAATTTGAGATGGATTTTCGTCCGTTAGCATTTTCGTTCCCTTGCATCTTTCATAAACTGAGACTTTTATTTTTAAAATGGAGTGAGTCCATTTTTTTAATTTTTTTTTATTTATTGATATTTACAACTGTATAAAA
>NW_027114912.1:436140-438732 GCF_000696795.3 Halyomorpha halys
TATTAGTAAGCACTAAGTGGCATATTTTTCCATATTAGACAGTGTCTGTGTATTGTCCAATAGTGTTTATGGTGCTTTTTCTTCTTCGCTAAACCCTTTGTTCTCTCGGCTAATATTTGAAGTGAAAGAGTGCAGGAACTGGCAGAAAACAAGTTCGTAGAGTCTATTTTTATCCAACCTCATGGTTTATCAAGTCAGGCATAAGACTGAAAGGTCACTGTTCCTACTTTTGAGCATCTTATAAACACACACTTTGTCAAAAATAAATATTTTAACCCACACAGGGAGGTCATTTGTAAACAGAGTCAGGTTATAAATTTTCAATTGGTGGCAATTTGCAGTGTTGTATTTTACTGTACATTATTACAGTAATTTGTTATAAAAAAACAAATAAACAAAAAAAAAACAATAAACCTAATGAATTTGGACAAAATTCTCAAATTCTATTGTTCCTATTCGCATTGCAGAGTTGCAAGTAGTAATACTGATAATTACGTCTAATTGTTTTGTTTATAAATTATAATTCATTTATAATTCTAAATATATATAATGCAAAGAATAGATAACATAAATAAATTGAAGAACTCTCTGACAGTGATACAGGCTCAAACTCCGAATGAAAAAATAAAAAGATATTTCTCCATCATTATTTCCGTCTGGATGTAGCAGGGTTTTTTGGTCTCATGTGTAATTAATTATATTTAACTGATAAATTAGAATTCCCACATCTTCGAACGTAAAAAATACAATATTTATTTCTTTTAAATAATGTTAAGTTATAAGCAACAACTTAAGAAAGAACGTTAATTAAATTGTAAATAAATTAAGCTTAGTGATAAAATGATAACAAGAGTCCTAACCTATTGAAGGTGAGTTTTGTTGTTAATAATATTAATGAGGTTAAAGGAAGACAATTTTCAGTGCAATAGTTTTTGTATTGAAATTATAAAGTTAGTGTTTGGAACTGTTATGATATTATGTTAGTATTTACTTTTGTTTTTAAAGATATGACATGGGAAATTAACCTGCAAAAGAGACATTTTAAAGAATTATGACATCAATGATTAAGTTAGATTCAAAAAAATTAGTATTGTGTGAGGAAATAATGTAATAATAATATGAAAACAAATTTTATAGATTGTCTCCTTGAGATTGATCTAAGGGCCGAAATGGAGATGTTTTATAATAAATGATCTAGAGTAAAAGTGAATCATTTGAAGTTTTTTGTCACTAAATTATAAAGTAAAAAATGCTACAAAACATATTTTATACGAAATAATTGTTCAAAAAGACGTAGTATAAACATTATCAAGTAACTCAAAAAATGAAGCTTATCTAAAATGTTTTTTTACTGGTCTGAAAAAAAAATTTTCGTACGCCATTAGTTTTTTTATTATCTTTTTTTTTGTAGTAATCTGTCTGGCAAACTTGTTCCCTATTTTTTCATCAATAATTGTCTTTTATTTATTTTTATCACGTTGACATCTAAATATATACCAGATTATAATGACAAAAATAAGTTTTCGTAATTATAATATATCCTGAACTTTTTACTTTCTCTCACCTATATATGGAATGTGTAGTAAGGGCGAGTACTGATCGTGGTAAATTTCGAATTCGAGTTTTCAACCTAAATACACGTGTTGAGGTCCCCTGAATCCAAATAACCAGGTTTCTGTGTTCTTTGGGTGCGTGAGTGCGTGCGTGACTGTGTGAACAGCCTAGATCAGTAATGAATAGTCTTAAGGAACGGAAAATACACATTTAAGGCCCACTTTATACAATCGATATTTCACATTTTTTACGATTTTCTCCAAAACGATTCTAATCAAATTCTGTAAATAAATTAGAAATTAAATTCTCTTTAACACAAGATGGGTCTTATCCTTTTAATTGAAATAGTCTAACACGGCTCGAATGCCAAATTTTCACAAAATCTTACTCTAAAGTAAACTTTAAATTTGTTTATTTAAAAAAAAAACTAACCACTTCACATTGTTTGCAATGATAAACAATGTATAAATAAATAATGAAGAATTTTATCAGTAACTAAATGAGAAATAGAGACATCCGATTGCATGAAGGCTTCGTTATGTTTTAAAAAAATATTTTATTCTTTTAAGTGCAAAATTTATATTTGTTATTACCATCTAGAAAAATCCTAAAATACGAATTTTGATAACAACAGAAAAATAAAAAAAATTTAATCCATTTTTGTCTTCCCTGGTCTTTATTTTTTTTTTTTAACTAAGAAATTAATGTTAACTTCAATAAAGTCCCACCAAACTACACAAAATTTGGAGAAGTATGTAGGTAGGTAAATGAACATTTTCTGAAGCGCACACTACACCAGTTTGTTCAAGTTTGAAAATATTGTAAGATAATCCACCGTTAGTAAAAACATTGCTTAGAAGAGTACCAGAACCCGGGAGAAAAAAAAGATATATTTTTTTTAATAAATTTTATTATATTATTGGAAATATATTGCGATATAATTACTAGTGGAAATCGATGAGTCTACATTGGTTAGAGTTAATGAAAATTAGCATCTGTTTTAAGACTTTGAAACAACTTAATTTTTAATATTAATTA
>NW_027114912.1:438788-464212 GCF_000696795.3 Halyomorpha halys
AAAAATAATTTTAATATTCAGAGCTCCACATTTTTAAAACTAAAAAACCTAAAAAAAAAAAATCATTTAAAGTCGAGTAAATGTTCTAAAATATAAGCCCTAAAATATTTTTTTTTACCTTCAACTGTTCCCAAAATAGTTTCTAAAATAACAAAATTTCATTAACGAAAAATCATTAGTGAACTTTATCTCAGGATTCATTAGACTAACAGATGTATCTTTCTCTTGATGGGCGATTGGGCTAAACCTTGGGAGGGATAAGCGGAAAGGAATACTTCCGTCCAGGATATCGCCGGTTTGAGACAAAGAAAAATATATAAATGAATTATTCAAAGGGAGTACGATTTTTATTATTCAACAGTTGTAGCTTGATGACACCAGGTAATTCTTATATCCTTTTTAAAATTTTGATTGGAATTAATTAGCTAAGAACAAGTCATCAAGACATCACTAGGCCCTGTTATAATTATAAACCCAACACCCGAGCCCTGCAATAATCGACTTTATTATTTAATATATGGAAAGTTTATTTTTTCAACCATTTTGAATTAAATTTTATAAATCCTCTCTCTTTACATTTATGCAAACATATAAATAAATAATCTACTCTTATTAAATACCAAAAATTCAATTTTTCAACTTCTTAAAAATAATTTACACGACACTATTTAGAAAGGAGTATTTAAAAATATTCTTACTAGCAAAATTTCCTTTTTAATTTACTCTAAAATTTCATATAGTATGTTCTTCCACTTAGTTTCTCAATTATGTAAATACATAAGAATATACCATTTACCAAAAAACTAATAAGTAATAAGACATTGTTGAAAAACTTCAAAAGTTTGATTTAAAATATATAGGTATATTAATATTAATCAGACCAATCATTTTTTTGTTTAATTTTTATTTAAAATAATATTAAAAATATTGAAATTGCTACTAGTTACAACAAAGTCTAACGGAAAAATGAATGATTAGAGGTTCGAATCCGGCCTGGGGTATTGACTTTTTTCATTGCTGCGGTGGTCCAACGTAATGAAAATTTAATTCCCACCATGGTTAGAAGAGGTTGGTTACCTTTAGATAACTCCCCCCCACCCTCTGTATGTCAGAAATAACCAGGAAGGGGGTCATTTAAAAAAAATATTCGGCACTTCTGTTCACTTTTTTTTCTTGTTAGTTTTTTTTTTAGACCATATTAAACTCTTCTTATGTTAATCATTTCACTGCTTTACCTCAAATTAGTCTATGTCATAATATAATTTTTTTTTTAATTTATTTATTACTATTTACCACTGTACATTATAATACATTTAGTAAATTTGATTTCAGTTAAATCGGATTGTTACAGGCGGGTAGAGAAATTACCCATTGGTAGCACTCTAATGACGTTTTACATTAACAGGTCTCGTGGCCATCTTCTTTTTAGGCGCCTCGGAGGATTGTCAGGAATGGAAGAGGAAGCATGGTTAGAAACCAGTGAGTAGGTGGTCCAGTTGTAGTGGAAGGAGAAATATTTGGTTCGGGTTAAATCTGGAACATTAAGCTCTTTATGTATAATTTTATTTGTGACAAAGTAAGGAGCATTGAGGATTTTGGATTGCAATGATTGGATACGAGAGGAATTCGAAGGTTTAGTGGAGCCCTAAAGCTCAACTCCGTATGTCCAGATTGGCTTTATTACAGTCATGTAGACCTTTTGTAATGAATTGGAAGTTTAGACCGTTTGTCCAGTAAGTTCTGTAAAAGTCGAAATCGACGTGTAGTTTTCTGTCTTTTCATTCTTGTGTGAGGATTCCAGGTTTGTCGTTTGTCCAGATGTAGTAATAAAATGAACATTATTAAAGGAGACTGTAGGGCAGTCGGTAGGATTACGACGAAGGGTAAACATGATTGATGGGATTTATTTTAATCCTCCAATTACAACACCATTCGAGGGCTGTGATATGGGATATACTATAAATTAAATAAGGAAAAACTAAAATAAGATTAAAAAGAATAAATATTCGCATACGTACATCTACATGTGCATAATATGAGAAATTTAGTTCAAACATTAATTTTATGCAATAGAAATTAGCCAAAAACGGTGAAACATATTAGAGAGTATGTGAATTTCCTAACCTCCAACGCATCTAACTCTGAATTTTCCAATTAAATAGTGAACTTATTATTAAAAAATTTTAATGTAAAAGGATTATAACCCGAATTCATGTACTTTTGTGATTTGACGCGTCGTGAATTCGTTAATCGCTACTAACCAAAACGATTTTTTTACGTTTTTAACGATTTGTGCATAAACAATGCGGTGAATTGAGAAAAAAATAAGAATGGAACAATTAATTTTTTTAGATTATAAATAACTATCTTTCTTATAGGATTCATTCTTAATCCTTCATCACAATTAGAGTTTCATCGATCGTCTGACGCGAATAAAATGGTCCGTATGATGATGATACCTCAAGAGTAAACATCTCAATTATGATGATTCCTATACGAAATTGAATTCAATAAAGATTTTATTATTTATAGATTTTTCATTTTTCGCGCTAAATAAATTTTAATTTCTTAATAAATTTGATTTGTCTTTTGAAAATAAAATCTTAAATACTTGAGAAAGTTGGAGATATAATTTGATAACACTAATATTGAACCAAATTGGGTCAAATCGGACGAGACGTTTTCGAATTAGAGATGTGCCGAGAAAAGTGTGTTTACGCAGGCGCAAGCGAAAGCAGCATATGTATGGAATCTTATAAAATCGACACTAACCCGCACAATCACTAAAAAAATTTTCAAAATCGAACTATCATTTCGAATCCCTGAACACAAATTTGACTAAAGTGAGACAAACATTAGACCAAATTTGTCGTTAGTTATCAAATATATAAAACGCCTATGGGCATTTTCGATTCTGTGAACATAATTTTTTTTTCATCAACTGTGTGAATAGAAAGCCCCCCACTTCTACGATCGGCAATGAGGAAACAGAAAGAAAAAGGAAGGTAATTAATTCCTCTCTCTTTGATCTCTCGATGCATTTGATCTAGAGAACCGCTATTCCCCGCAATTGAATACCACGCAATTCGTAATTTTGCCGTTATAGGACAATAACTCCAAACATTTTCAACATTCCGGTCTAATAGTTCGTTTATGTGCTCGAGTAGTGAAAATAAAACACATTATAATTAATAAATATTAAAAATTATCTGAAAAACTATTCTTTCTTATAATAAAAATAAACAAAACAATTAAAAACAAATTATTGGAGAAGTTTGTCGGGGGGTGCGGTCAGCAAAGAACAACATAAATAAACAAAACAATATTTATTTATTTTATGCTGACTTTTCGACTGTTCAACGGTCAACTATCTACACCTCAAAAATAAATTACAATTTCTTCAACTTGTAAACATTCATCACAATAACATTAAGGGATTATATTATACTATCACAAGAATATACAACTAATTATACGTTCCAAATTACCTTAAAAAAAAGTAATAAAATGAAAATTAAAAAATAAATTACTCCACTAACGCCTGTTGAACAGATTCGATACTTAGGACTCCATCTTGACAAGAGACTTACTTGGAATCCACACACAAGACTGAAACGACAAGAAACTGCTAGTAGATTCCGATTGCTACAACACTTACTTGACAAACGCTCTAAACTCCCATTCACTACAAAAAAAAATAGTATACACTACGATAATCAGACCAATTTGGACATATGAAATTGAGCTCTGGGGGTCCACCAAACCATCAAATTCCTCCCGCATCCAATCCTTACAATCAAAAATCCTAAGTAAAATCCTTGATGCTCCTTATTAGGTTACAAATAAACTCATTAACAAAGACCTTAACACCCCATCCGTTGCAGAATTGGCCTCGTCTTATCATTCCAAACTCCTTAACCATCCTAACCCATTAATTCTTAATCTTTCATCCTTAACAATCCCTGATGATCCTCCGAGGCGTATGAAAAGAAGATGGCCACGGGACCTTCTAATTTAAATTAATGTTTGAAGTACCACCGATGGGTGGTTCCTTCCCAAGATTTTCAAGTGTATATGAAATATACAATATATTTACTTATTGTATTATTTTGTGCAGTTGTAAATTACATTAAATAAATAAATAAATAAATAAAAATAAAAAAATAAATAAATTTATATTTCTAGAAGAGGAACTCGAAAAAATTGCTAGGGCTGCATATCTGTATCGAGTTACTAATACAAAGCATACAGACAATATTAATAGGGATGAGAGCGAATTAGTTGAGACCAGTCGAATACAACCCCCCCCCCCTTTTTGACCAATACAGTTCATAATACCAAAGTCTAATGCAACTGATTATGTAGGATTCCCAGTGAGTACAATAGAATAATGGTTTCCTGAAACTTGTTCCTCAATAATAATTACACGAAACCTGACAGGGAAATTGAATTGTTACTAATTCAACATAAATAACTTTGTGAGAATTCATTGTAAGCTCTAAGCCTAAATGATTAGTTTTATACAATCTTCCCACATTGAGGATTTTACTAAACCCAATAACTGAGGAAAAAGTATTTGAAAATCAGTTTTCCTTTTTTTTTTTCTCATACCAGCAATGTCAGGATCTGATGGCATCCTATTTGATAATTCTGCAATTATATTTATTCTTGAATTATTCCGAATTAACAATTCCCTAAATCTCTTTTCATGTTTCCTTGACTTTTTGAACTTCTTCAGTCTTTTTCTTATTGGGATTATGAATGTTTTAATCGTTTGTCTTCCATAGAAAGATAATGTTTAAGCTGCTAAACCACACGTATTCCTTTAAACATAAATTTCTTGTTGTTTCTAAAGACTTGCCATATCTATGCAATGTTATTTCAAATCTACAATGAAGACAACTATATTATTGATGGAAAAACAAAAAAATTTTTTTATTTATTGTTATTTACAACTGTATAACATATATACAATAAGTAAACTTGCTGTTAAAATCGCTGATGTGAGATAGTGATGACTGTGATGACTGTGAGATAGTGACATGATACAAATATGTGGAGAATCTACCCATTGATAGAACTCCAATAACATTTCTAGAGGAGAAGATTCCAAAGCCATCTTCTTTTCAGACGCCTAGGAAGATTATTAGGTAATGAAGGAGAAGCCAGGTTAGAAACCAGTGGATTTGGGTGTTTCGGAAGTTTTACATGGAAGGAATGGTATCTGGTTCTGGCCAAATCGGCTACATATAGGACATTGAGGTCATGATGGATGACTTGATTTGTGACAAAGTAAGGAGCATTAAGGATTTTACGAAGAAAAAAAAATATATTTAGGAATATAGGGGTTCTGAAAATAAAAAAAAATGTATACCTAATATATAGAAATCAATATTTTTTTTTTTGTTCATATTTTATGCCCTACCATATTGTCCATTGCTTGTTTTTCTAAATGTTCATAATTCTCCGGTAAAAAAAAAAAATTACCAAAATGATTAGTTGAGTCATGCTGAAGTTTAGGGCCAAAAATGTTTATTTCCTTGAGGTGCTGAAAACTAATATGAACTTTTGAATTCTAAAAAATCTTTTACCTATCACACCTAAATTACCATATTTGTTATTTAATACCATTATAAGGGCGAAATATTGGTTTAAAATTAAGAAAAATTTTTCAAACGTTTTATTTTATATCTGTGTTTCATATTTGTTTAATCAGATCCTATTTGTACCCTTTGGCACAGTTTATAGATTCCTAAACTACTCCCAAGTTTAGTGTAGATTGGTTGAGTCGTCTTGATGTTATTTCATTTTCTTACCATATATGTGTATTATATAATGTTATTTATCGCTATAACCTAAATAGATATAATAATAAATTAATTAATGAATATATAACTAAATATATTAATTTATAAATATGTATATATAGTTGACCGTAAAAGTTTAAATATAAGAAGATGGTCAGGGTTGCGGTAAAAAAAATAGAACAAATAGTTTAAAACTATTTTAATGTCCGACGTTTCGCCCTACTCATCAGGGCTAAAAAGATACAAAAAAAACTGAGAATATTACAACAATAAGTTAATTTAAGCTAGGATAAATATTATGTAAAAATAAAGTGATAAGAAATTACTTATAAATAAAAGGAAGGAAGACATAAAATAGTATCAGTATAAAATAAACTTGGATAAACAATGTTAAGAATAAAAAATAAGTGACAATAGCAACAGTAAATTTTTTTTAAAAATACGTAAAATATACAGTTAAAAAAGTACAGGAGATGTACATAAAACGAAAACAATACGGAAAAAATAATAAAGCATTCTCATCCTTTTTTTTTTTTTGTTTATTCAAGTTTATTTTATACTGATACTATTTTATGTCTTCCTTCCTTTTATTTATATGTAATTTCTTATCAATTTCTTTTTACATAATATTTATCTTAGCTTAAATCACCTTATTGTAGTAATATTCTCAGTTTTCTTTTTTTTTGCAACGTCGGACATTAAAATAGTTTTGAACTATTTTTTCTTCTTATTTTGACCGCAACACTGACCATCTACTTATATTTAATACTTTTATGTTGAAATGAAAAGGAAGGAAGACATAAAATAGTATCAGTATAAAATAAACTTGAATAAAAAATGATAAGAATAAAAAAGAAGTAACAATGGCGAGAGTAAAAATTTTAAAAAATAAGTAAAATATACAGTTAAAAAAGTACAGGAGACGTACCTAAAACAAAAAACAATACGGGAAGAAAAAAAAAAGAAGAAGAAGAAAGTAAAGATTAATAAACGTCTTGAAAGAATAAATATAAATAAAAATAATAATAATGATATTAAATGAGCAAAGAACAAATCAGGACCACCTACCTGTTCAAAGCGAAAGGTTGAACAGAAGGCAAAAATAAAGCGGAAGCGTGGAGGAGTGGGGAGGAGGTGGCCAGCCGATTACGGCTTTATTTCTATTTCAAATACGTTGCGTATACAGGAAGTAGTCATAGAGATATGACGAAAAATGAAAAAATAATAAGAAAAAGATACAGAAATATGATAATAATAATAACTATAATAATTTTCTAATTTAGGAATAACTAAGTAAAATTAGAATGATACTTGATGATTTTGTATCTTTTTAGCCCTGATGAAGACCTGCAAAGTATGGCGAAACGTCGGACATTAAAATAGTTTTAAACTATTTGTTCTTTTTTTGACCGCAACCCTGACCATCTTCTTATATATTAGTTTATATTTTAAAAAATATATATTTATTGAAATTTATAACTGTACATTATAATACATTCAATAAATCTGTTATAATGGAGTGATACAGACGTGTAGCGAACTACCCGTTGGTAGCACACTAATGACGTTTTTACACTAGCAGGTCTCGGGACCATCTTCTTTTTAGGCGCCTCGGAGGATTAGGATGCGAGGTTAGAAGGTCTGTCAGTCTGTCAAGTATAGGTAGGGGGAATAAAAAACGGCGACTGTTTCAACACGAAAACAAAAATTCATTTTTCATTCGGAGCTCTATATCTTAAAAAGTAGCTAAACAAAAGTAAACCTAAGAGAACGTCATTTAAGGTAGAGTAAATTTGCTAAAATATGAGCCCTAATAGAGTTATTTACGTTCAATAGTTCTCGAGATATAGCATTTTTTAAAGCAATATTTCATATAAATGTTGCGAGGAACGTACTAAAAGATCAGTAGTTAGTGAATTTATTTTGAAAAATCTATATCTCAAAAAGCATTTGACGTACAGATATCTATTAGCACTCCAATTAAAGCTAGTTTAATGAGCTATAAAGTAGTTTATGACGTTTATTTTCGTAGGAGTAGTAGTTTTCATGAAATTTGCTAAAATAAATTGATTTATAGTTGTTCGGACAAATTTTCATTTGTCAAATTTATATTCATATGTGAATATCATAAAAACTACTGCCCCTACCAAGATAAGTGTCATAAACTACTTTATAGTAAGTTAAATTCCCTTTATTTCGAATGTTGGCAGACATATTTGCGTCTTTTGGGTCTAGAGATATATTTTTCCAAAAATCCAACATTTTGTACGAACAACTAGAAATTAACATTTTGTGAGTTTATTTTGTCAAAAATCATAAAAACTACTACGCCTACTAAAACATTATTAACTAATTTATATCACATTTAACTAGCTTTAATTTGAGTACTGGCAGACATCTTTACGTCCAATAGTTTCTGAAATAAAGTTTTTCATAAGTCAAACTTATTGTCCGAACAACTATAAATCAAATTATTAGAGCAAATATCATGAAAACTACTATGTCTACGATGGTAAAGGTCATAAACTACTTTATACTACATTACACTAGCTTTAATTTGAGTGCTAATAGACATTTGTACGTCGAATGGTTATTGAAATATAGATTTCTCATAATAGATCCACTTACTATTGATATTTCCGTACATTTTTATGAAATGTTGCTTTTTAAAAGGCTATATCTCGAGAACTATTGGACGTAAATAGCTAATTATGGCTCATATGTTAACAAATTTACTCTTCTTTAAATAATGTTCTTTTAGATTTTCGAGTGTTGTTGGTAGTTTTTATGATATAGAGCTCCAAATGAAAAATTAATGTTTTTTAAAGGGTTTGAAACAGCCGCCATTTTTTATTCCCCCTACCTATACTTGGCAGACTCATCAATTTCGACTAGTAATTATACATAGTTTTTATTGAAGTAATAAAAAATTGGGGTGAGACAACTGCCTTTTTTTCTTTCCGGCTCTTGTACTAATAGTACATGGATAGAAAATACAGAAAAGACAAGTTGAAGGTTTGTTATTGCTATCACCTTTTATTTCAGGTTTGAATTGCCATGATTAACGTTATTAATAGAGATCAAATATTCTATCTCTTTGTCAATACCTTTAGACGTCATGATCGGCCTATGAAACATCAAAAACCCCTAAAAAAAAAAATAGTACGTTTTTTTGATGTTCATCCTCCCAAAATGGGAAAATTACACACTGTTTACCGATGGAGGAATAGGAGTGATGAAGGAAGAATCAAAATCATAAGATAGTGTCTATTATTTCTCAACAATTAAATTTTTTTTTATCACATCATAATTTCAAATCTGTCTGTTATGTAACTTATAACAGTCATTAATTAATAGCCATCTACTAATATATTACACAATTTATTATATTATTATTTTTATTTTCATTTTGTCCAAAATTAATTATTGGAGAAGTTAAGTATGTAATTTGTGTAATTACTTGCTAATTCGGTTCAAAGCATTGACAAACAGAATGGGTGCTTCCCATAATTCTAAAATGAATAATTAATTATCATATTACCGTTTTTGGTTTTTTTTTTTTTTTTTATTGATCATGATATAGATAAAAATAAAACATATTATTTTAAATATTTTATAAAAATCTTTCGTAAAATCCTTAATGCTTTGTTACAAATCAAGTCATCCATCAGGACCACAATGTTACATATGTTGCCAATTTGGCCAGAACCAGATACCAAACTTCTCAACCACACAAACCCACTTGTTTCTAATCTGACTTCTCCTTCATTACCTTATAATCATCCTAGGCGTCTGAAAAGAAGATGGCCTCGAGATCTTCTCCTCTAGAAATGTTATTGGAGTTTTATCAATGGGTAGATCTTCCACATGTTTGTATCATGTCATTTTATCACTAACAGCAAATTTACTTGTTGAGTATATTTTTATACAGTTGTAAATAAATTATAAATATTTCAAAAGCATTGTATACAACTTTCTTTTCATCGTTAGTTTTTTTAGTGGGATTCATTTTAAACTATTATGTATATCACACAAAATGATTCTTGAAAATCGTATGGACCACTTTACACCCACTATTTAAATCTATATAATAATAAATATTTTAATAACGGTTTTAAATTATTTTAAACATTTTTGTGACGTGTCGGCTCTAATTCATTGGACATTCTCAGACTACAATCCTCACTAACCCCAGTCACACTAGTAAAATATTGTTTTATGCATACATCAAAAGGAAGTACTTGTTGTAACTTGTTATAACTTTTTAAATTATAGTGATGAAATTTAGGAGTAAATAGTTTTAATATTATAATTGAAAGTAGAAATAATTTAAAGTGTATCTGTTCCCACATTTTCGGCTAGGTTATAATCCTCCATCAAGGTTAAGAAAAAAGAATAAGAGAATAACATGAGAGAAGAATATTCATAGTGGAAACACAAGAAGGAACTTGAAAAAAAAATTATGGAATAAAATTGAATAAAACATTGAATAAAAAAAAAGAAAAAAACAGTAACATGAACAATTTAGAGATAGAGAAAAGTCAGAAAATTTTGAATTTTTTTTCAATATGTCCCTCTTGGATGATATTGTGTCCATGTTCCGAACCCAAAATTAAAGAGGTGAAAATCAATGATTTTTTTTTTTGTAATAACTAAGTAAAATAATGTTGTCTGAACCTTTTCTTTCTTATGAGTTTGTAAAATATTTTAATTAATTGTAATGGTATTCGCAATAACTATCAAACTTATCAACACCGTCAAGACACCTTGTTTTTTAAATTGTTCACTTCAGTTTGCAAAATAGCAATACGGCAACAAAAAATTTTTTAATTTATGAAATTTAAAGATGAAGAAGAGTGCCTAACATTAAATTATAGAAAATGTATTATTTCACCATTATTTGCAGGGCGACCAAAGCAAATATTTCAGGTCTTCAACAAAAGAACTGTCTACCATAATTAAATAAAAATATAAATAAATTTTACTTCGTATTTTATGCTGTGAATTTGTCATTAAAAAATAAATACCAGAATTGATAAAATTCAGTGTGATTTAAAACTATTTAAATACATGTTAAACAAATTATTGCATATAAAAACTGATTCATAAAGTCCTATAATTTTTTTTTAATATTTATTTATTGCTATTTACAACTGTACATTATAATATATTTAGTAAATCTGATCTAAGTTAAATTGGAGTGTTACAGACGTGTAAAGAAACTACCCATTGCTAGCACTCTAATGACATTTTACATTAGCTGGTCTCGTGGCCATCTTTTTTTCAGGGGCCTCGGAGGATTGTCAGGAATGGAAGAGGATGTAAGATTAGAAACTAGGGAGTTTGAGTGGTTAGAGAGTTTATAATGGAAGGAGTGATATCTGGTTCGGACTAGATCGGTTACATATGGAACATTAAGGTCTTTATGAATGATTTTATTTGTGACATAGTAAGGAGCATTGAGGATTTTACGAAGTAGTTTGGATTGTAAGGATTGAATACGAGAGGAATTCGAAGGTTTAGTGGAGCCCCAAAGCTCAATTCCATATATCCAGATTGGCCTTATTACAGTCATGTAGATCAGTCTTTTGTTATGTGTTGGAAGTTTAGACCGTTTGTCTAGTAAGTGCTGTAATAGTCGAAATGGACGTGCAGTTTCCTGTCTTTTCAGTCTTGTGTAAGGATTCCAGGTTAATTGTTTGTCCAAATGTAGTCCAAGGTAGCGGATCTGTTCGACAGGGTAAGAGTAACATCATGAAACTGTAGGGCAGTCAGGTCATGAAATTTAAAATCACAAAGTTTGAGGGAAGGGGTTAATTTTGGTTTTCTTTGTCATTTTTTTTTCTCCTATGCCACAAGAAATAGGCTGTTAAGCCATTTTCCCTCTCGCAGCCCAATATAGGTTGTCTTTTGCCTTTAGTCGGTTTGCATCTTGTATAATCTTTAGGCCTATATATGTTTAAATACGATCCTCATCCATGTCACTCATGTTGCTAAGAGGACATGTCGTTGAGTCTGCGATGTCTATCCGATGGAGGTGTTTTTTTAGATCATGTCCTGTCACTAGGCGGAAACAAGTCACCCTCTCGGCTTTGCTAAGATTGCCGGGGATTCGATCGTCTTCTTGGTTAATTACATAGGTTTATTATATAAAAAATTAAACCAAAACAAAACCATCACGAATTTAATTAAATCCACAGGTGGTTAATCCACTGCTACCACAATTGAAATTAAATTAAAATATACGCATTATATAATGCGTATATTTTAAGTTAAAGATGACATTAAAATATACGCATTATATAATGCGTATATTTTAAGTTAAAGATGACATTAAAATATACGCATTATAAAAGGTGAGTTTCGAAGCGAATAAAAATATATATTTAAGTAGTGAATTTTATTTTAAAAGTAAATATTTAAAATTCAAAATATTTATATATACTACCTTTTTTTGTAATTCATTATCCAAGAATTAAATCTGCGCCCGGGTTTTAAATCAAAATAGAGACGAAAAAGAGCTAAAAATACTTTTCTCCGCATTGAAATGTAAACTACTTCCCTGATGGCTTAGTAGATACCAGATAGGGTCAGAGCGAGAGATTTCTTCCAAGATAAGAAAGAAACATATTAACGTTATCTAGAAAAATGAGACATAAATATAACTGTTATATGCTTCAGAAGAGACTTTTAGCTACTCGTAAACGATAAAACGAAAATATTTTCAAAGATAAGAAAAAAAAGTTTCAGAGATGTATATAAATGGTTGATACACTTGATATCATTATATAATACGTTACAAATAAAATCATTACCATTTGTTTCGAATAATTCCTTTAGACTTAAACATAATGAAATTATCCATAATAAATTATATAGACAGTTATGTAATTTATATTTATTATTTATATTAAATTTAATTTTAAATCCAGCAATTTTATTACTTTCGTTCCTTGTAAGGGATAGCTTATTATTATTCTAATTAAACCATTTGTTATGGCTGGTATAAAATATTTTATAAAGATAAAATAATTCAAAATTTATATTGCTGCTATTTAATTTAGCGGTATAAAAAACAAATGCTCCAACCAACCTAAAAATCTAATCCAGTATAACAAATAATCATTATGTAAGCCTTGTGAACTTTCTTACCTTGGGATGTTTTGACAACAACACTTGGTCAATATTTTGAGTCATGACAAAATATTTTATTACTTCTATTTATTTTTGAAATTTACATAAAAATACATTTAGTAAATGTGATGTTAGATTAGAATGGCATGACACGGACATGTAGAGAAACTATCCACTGGTAGCACAATAATAGCATTGCTACATCAGGTGGATTCCCAGGAATAGAATAGGAAGCAAGGTTATAAACTAGTTGGTTTGGGTGGTTGAGAAGTTTAGAATGGAATGATTTATATCTGTTTCGGGCTAGATCGGCTGCATATGGAACATTAAGGTCTTTATGGAGGATTTTATTTGTGGCAAAGGAGCATGGAGGATTTCGGATTTTAAGGATTTGATACTCGTCGGTTTAGCTGGAGCCCCAAAGCTCAACTCCGAAAGACCCTTTTTATAATCATTTAGATCAGTCTTTTTGTAACGGATTGGAAGTTTGGACCGTTTGTCCAGTAAGTGTTGTAATAGTAGGAGTCTACGTATAGTTTTCTTTCTTTTCAATCTTGTGTGAGGATTCCAAGTTAGACCTTTGTCCAGATGTACAAGGTTCGGATCTGATCGTCAGAGGTAAGAGCAACATTATTAAAAGATACTGTAGGGCAGTCAGTAGGTTGACAACGAAGGTGATTTGATGAGATTTGTTGGGATTTATTATATTCCTTCTATTTCGACAGCATTCTTCGAGGATTGTGATACGGTATTGCAGAGTTTGGGGTACAATTAAAGGGTTATTATTAACTGCGAACACACGTGTCATCACATATTTGGTGAGGATAATGTTACGATTAGTTAGGATGTTAGCTGAATAAACTGGGGAGAGGATGGAACCGAGGATACTACCTTGAGGAATACCAACGGACTGAATTTAAAAATTAAAAATTAAAATAATTAAAAAAAAAAAAGTAGTAATAATGAAAAGTTACAAATGGTATATTAACATACATGGATTGATGAATTTCGTTTATAAATAAAGAATGACAATTTACAATGCTTCTGGAACTGGACCCACAGAAAATGATTACAAAGGGGGAATTTGAAGATGAACGAATTTGAGGGATGGATGAAGACAGGGACGAGGATTGGATATGATCTGTCGAATACTTCGCTTCAGCGGGCGGTGGTATAAAAATCTGAAGTGAGGAATTACAGAAGTGTAAAGAGAGCGAAGAAGATAATTTGGTAAAGGAATTATTTAATATTTACGATGGCTGGAAGGGTAAAGCTTCATGATTGCAGGATATAGAGGTAACCCTAGGAATCCAGAAGACGAATCGTAAATAGCAATTTATCAAAACGTTATATCTTTGCCTCAAGATCCTCAGAGACACTATATCGTACAACAGTTGTCAAAGTGAAGTAATACTAGCGAGATAACTCGAGGTTTCAAAAGGATAAAGGTACGATGGTAGTTCAATCGCTTTAAGGTGGAAAATGTACAAGGAAAGATGCGGAGGTTTTTAATAATTGGATAGAATCTGATGGGATTATTAGTAAGGAAAATGTATATTTATACACGTGTGTGTAAAGTAGAAAGAAAAAAAGAAGTGAAAGGAATATATCGAAAAAAAGAGAGGAGAGTGTGTTACATGTTTCCTATGTAACCGATCTAGCCAGAACCAGATATCACTCCTTCCATTATAAACTCCCTAACCAATCAAACCCCCTAGTTTCTAACCTTGCATCCTTTTTCCATTCCTGACAATCCTCCGAGGCGCCTGAAAAGAAGATTGCCACTAGACCAGCTAATGTAAAATGTCATTAGAGTGCTAAGGGTAGTTCCTCTACACGCCTGTAACACTCCATTTTTAATAAGATCAAATTTACTGAATGTATTCTGTAATATTCAGTTGTAAATTCCAATGTGTGTTATTAAAATATTATAAAATATTCAACCTCCTATTTTAAAAAAATATTTACTTAAAAATATTATAGTATAATAATATCACATTCAAATTTTTCATTCTACTCCTCTCTCATTAGTAAAAATCATCCCTTTATTTAAAACGTCTCTACTAATCACAAGGTAAGTCATAAAGAAGTTTTACAAACAATCATCCCATAATTCAAGGGATTTCCCTAGGAAGTGATATAATCAGCAACGGAAATGATTCTAAGGAAATGAATAAATAGCCTAGATAAAGTAGAAGCAATAACATTGAAGAGAAAATAGAAAAAATAAAATAAATTATTCAAAAAAATTATATGGCTACTCAAAACATTTACATAAAATCGGTATTACACCGATAATCCTACACGCAAAAAAAAAATGAAAAGATCTATTATATTTTTAAAAAAATAACAATATAAAGCAAAAATATCGAACACCTAAGCTCCTTAATAAACTGACTTTTTAAACGCTGGAAAGAAAAAATAAAATTCATAAATTTATTCGAAAAATTCCTACTCTTTTTAAAAAGAATTTTTCTTCTTGAGAAGCAAACTAAGATCGACTTCTGTTATAATTAAAACAAAAATAAAATTAACATGATTTTATTTTTCTATTTTGTACATTTTGAGTAAATAGCCGAAGTATACTCTCATATACACAATGATGTGTGATTTCATTCATTAAATAATGAAAAAGAATATTACACAGAAATCACCTATTGAAATAAATTTAGTTTTTTTGACTCTTTACTCATGATAATTATTTTAAAGAAATATTAATTGGACGTACAATGTTTGCTGTACGTTAGTTATATACTTTTGTATCCTTTGCAAGAGAATGAAGAAACGTATATCTAAAAAAACATTGTGCATACACCACGAAAAAAAGATATTATTTGTAAACCTTACAGAAGAAGCCAATTAAAAAAAAAAAAATGTGCAAAAAGTATATTATAAGCATTACATTGTTTTATAAATTATACGTGTGACTTGCAATTTAACTTAATTCGAGTTAAACATATTTTTATAAATTAGAAATAATATTTTATACATAATAATACAAATAATATTTTTTTTCAGTTACGACGTTCTTACATTCAACGTCAACAGATAGAGAGAGAAATTGGTAGTGGGAGAGAGAGAGATTGACCTACCTCCTGCTGTTGTGGCGTACGACCGAACACTGAAAGGAGACAGCAGAACTGTACTCGAACCAGTCCGGCCCACCACATCTTATATTAACAAAGGTCATCGACCTCTTTTATTTTTTAAGTCCCTACTCCTACTATACCTATATATTAACATTACATTTTCATCATATTTGTATCGTAGCAATAAAAAAAAAAAATTATAAAGTGTATGATTTACGCCCGAATTAAAAAACTTTTTACTTTCACTTACCTATATATAAGGAATATATAGTAGGGGGTATTCCATGATCTTGATTTTAACATGTTAAAGCGTGTTAAATTGAAAAACTCATCTTAAAAGGAGAAATATTTCCTTCTTTTACCATGTTAAAATTATATAACATATAACATAGTTGAGAGTCTCTTAATAAATCTGATAATAGAGAATGACGTCACGCAACAGACCAACTAAGCTCGTCACCGTTTTGTTAGGTTACTTGAGAGTTGTTTGTGTTTTAATGGGTTAGTATTGTTTTGGATGTTTTTAAATTTAATAAATCAATGGATGAAAATAATAATAATGTAATGACAGTTGTCAATTATACTTATAACATTTAACATAGTAAAACATTTTACATTTAGCACAGGACCATGAATACCCCTACTAAGGGAAAATATCGAAATCTTAAAATATTTCAAACCCTAGTTTTCGACGGAAGTACAAAAATTTGAGGCTCCTGAGTTAAATTAACCAAGTCTAACAAAATGGTCAGTGTCTCCATACATGTATATGTCTGTATGGTAGGCCTAGTTCAAAAAAGAAAAGTTCATATAACATATAACATGGTTCAGAGTCTGTTAATAGGTCTGCTAAATAGAGAATGACGTCACGCAACAGACCAACTGAGCTCGTCACCGTTTTGTTTGTTGTGTTAAGTTACTTGAGAGTTGTTTGTGTTTTAATGGGTTAGTATTGTTTTGGATGTTTTTAAATCTAATAAAACAATGGATGATAATAATAATAATAATAATAATGTGATGACAGTTGTCAATTATCTCATCTTAATTCTCTTCCTCACAAGTCAGAAGATCAACAAGACAAGTAGCTAAACATTTACATAACTTCCACTTTTCACTCAATTTAGGCATGTTGTAATAAATTATTCTAAATAGGACTGCTCACAATCTTGTACTTATAAGATTTAACATAGTAAAACATTTTACATTTAGCATAGCACCATGAATACCCCTACTAAGGAAAAATATCGCAATCATAAAAGTACAAAATTTTGAGGTATCCTAAGTTCAAATAACCAAGTCTAACAAAATGTTAGTGTGTCCATATATGTGTATGTATGTATGGTAGGCCTAACTCAAAAAAGAAAAGTTTTACGAAACTGGTATTACATATTTAACGCGGATATATACATGGGCGTGTGAAGGAACATTTTTGCTAAAATCGACCGACCGGATGTGTCACTCTAAAGTATCCATTTTTAACATTTTTTCGATTTTCTCCAAAACATCTCTAACGACTTTTTTTTTTCGTTCCCTTCATTAAAATAAATTAGTTCATCATACATATACAATACAAGAAATGTATTATATATGCTTTTACTGAATCTTCTCTATTTGATTAACATGTGGCATTATAATAGTACAAGAGCCCAAGAGAAGAAAAAAGGCAGTTATCTCACCCCGATTTTTAATTACATAATTGAAAACTAGGTATAATTACTAGTCAAAGTTGATGAGTCTGCCAAGTATAGGTAGGGGAAATAAAAAATGGCGGCTGTTTCTTGACGTTAAAAATAATTAATTTTTTTTTTCGGAGCTCTATATCCTTAAAACTACCAACAACAATAGAAAATCTAAGAGGACATCATTTAAAGAGTAAATTTGCTAACATTTAATTCCTAATAGAACTATTTACGTTCAATAGTTCTCAAGATATAGCTTTTTAAAAAGCAACATTTCATAAAAATATTGCATGGAAAGTACTGAAATATCAGTAGTTAGTGAATTTATTAGATAAATCTACATCTCAGGAACTGTGACGTACAGATATCTATTAGCACTCAAATTAAAACTGGTTTAATGAGCTATAAAGTAGTTTATGACGTTTATTTTTGTAGGAGTAGTGGTTTTCATGAAATTTGCTAAAATAAATTGATTTATAGTTGTTCGAACAAATTTTCATTTGCTAAATTTATATTCATATGTGAATATTAAAAAAACTACTACCCCGACGAAGGTAAGTGTCATAAACTATTTTATAGTAAGTTAAATTTCCTTTATTTTGGTTGCCGGCAGACATATGTGGTGTCTTATGGGTCTAGAGATATTTTATTCAAAAATCCGACACTTTGTACGAACAACTAGAAATTAACATTGTGAGTTTATTTCGTCTAATATCATAAAAGCTACTACTCCTCCAATGATAAACATTATTAACTATTTCATAGTAAACAAGTTTTAATTTGAGTGCTGGCAGACATTTGTACGTCCAATGGTTTCTGAAATAATGTTTTTTATAAATCAAACTTATCGTCCGAACAACTACAAATCAATTTATTTTTGCAAATATCATGAAAACTACTATTCCTACGAAGGTGAAGGTCAAACTAATTTATAGTACATTAAACTAGCTTTAATTTGATGGCTAATAGATATCTGTACATCACATTGTTCCTGAGATATAGATTTCTCAAAATAAATTAACTAACTACTCATATTTTATTACATTTTTATGAATTGTAGCTTTTTAAAAAGCTACATCTTAAGAAATATTGGACGTAAATAGTTCTATTAGAGCTAATATTTCAGCAAATTTACCCTTCTTAAAATAACGTTCTTCTAGATTTTCTAGTGTTATTGGTAGTTTTTAAGATAAAGAACTCCAAATGAAAAATTAATGCTTTTTTGAGGTTTTGAACAGCCGCCATTTTTATTCCCCCCTACCTATACTTGGCTGACTCATCAATTTGACTAGTAATTATACATAGTTTTCATTAAAGTAATCAAAAATTGGGGTGAGATAACTGCTTTTTTTCTTCCCGGCTCTTGTACTATAAGGCGTTGATATCAGTCCAGCTAAGGTGTTATAGTCTAGCTATAGCTAAATGCTACGCCATGGAATAATTGGGACGTGAAGTGACCGTTCCGCTGGTAAACTCTAACGATTGAGAAAATTCGGTGAATAAATGAACAGTTAATGCAAGGTAGATTCTCATTGAAATAGTCTGATTTCTCAAAAATTTGTCCTCTTAAGTAACTATAATTTTATATATTTTAAAAAAGTAACCAGTTCTAATTGTTAGTAATAATAATGGATAAACGCACATTATAAAAAAAAATTAAGAATAATAGAAGGAGGAAAAAAGGAAATGATTTTTAATACCATATAGGTCTAATCATCATTGAAATAGCATAGCAGGGCTTAAATGCCAAATATGTTTATTTGAGAAAAATGTTCAGTTCAGTTAAATCGAATATTAAAGAATTTTAAGAAAAGGGATAACTAAAGGAGGAATAAAGAAATCCTATTCGAACGGAAAAAACCGAGACTGCCTGATCTTTACAGCTTCGTTATATTTTGTTAAACCTTTACATACTTGGAAGGAACAAACCTTATATTCGAGAAATCCTAAAATACGAATTTTTATGGTAAGTAAAAAATTTTATTTTCAGAGATTCATATCAGAACAGCAATAACTTAAACAGGAATTCATCAATCTACACAAAATTTGGTGACGTAAGCAGAATAGTAAGTGAAGGTTATGTATAAATAAGACATTAGTTTATTAATATATTATATATTAATGTCTTTTTTCAGATTAGATAATAATTTAAAACACTAAATTTTTCTCCGAAGTTTTAGAAAATTTTCAAAGCACAATTCATGATTCACACTTTAGTTATCAAGTTATATTAATAATTAAATTCATTTATTTCTAATGTAGGGTGTCAACAAGTGTATGACTTGTATCACTGTAAATTATATTTAAAAAATATATATATGTATATATGTATATATTACCATATATATATATATATAAGTTACGGTATGAGTCAGCTGTTATTTCGATGTCAGCTGACTGAGGAGATCAGCTGATCGAGGGTATATAACAGATGTAACGAACACAATAAAGTCAGTGTTTTACAGCAGTACAAGCGAGTTAGATCTTATTCCTTCTTCTCTTTTTTGACATTTTGCTTTTGCCAATACTTAACTTATATATATATATATATATCTGGCTATTAATTATTAATTTAATTATACCCAAAGAAATTAATCTTTATAACCAATTATATCTGTCAATTAGTCTCACGAAATTTTATTATGTAGTTTTAATTTTTGTTTTTATAAATCTTTATAATGATGGTAATCTGAATTAAGATAGATTTACTTGGGCAATTTAATTAGTAATGGAAAAAAAATTGAATCCTCATAAATCAATCTCAAGTCTATTTATTTATTTTTTATTAAAAACAATTTTTAGATGGTATGAGTTTTGACTGTGGTGTATCCGAAAAAGAAAAAAAAAACATTATAAAGAGATTATATGTGCTGGTGCACAGATGATAATCTAAATTATTTATTTAAATAATCAACAAATTTCATTTATCAATTGTTGAAGATGTATTATTTTTTGAGTATTGTTAAAATAATTATACAGCTCAAAATATTACCCATAATTTAACAAAACATTCAAATAATTTTAACAAAATACTACGGTACCTAAAGCTATCATGTTCGTCGTGAAAATATAGTATTATAGTCAATCGATATAATGAAAGTAAAACAGACGAATAATTATAGATCTCTTTGATAGTGGCCAAATGACTAAAACGCTTTAAAGAAAAAAAAAAATGATAGCTGTAATAATGGATTAAATGAAGTTTTTCTTTCAAAATATGTCATTTTAAAGTTTAATAGTGAATATATATTGTTAATATGATTTACAGTGAGCAACAGAGAGTCATATATTCATGCCGTACATTATAGGTACAAATAAATACATTAAATTATTATTTTAAATCAAATATGAAACTCAACTTTATTCAAAAATTTTTTTTTAATATCTTTATTGAAATTTACAACTGTATATTATATAATACATTAAGTAAATATGGTCTTTGTTAAAATGGAGTGTTACAGGCGTGTTGAGAAACTACCCATTGGTAGCACTCTGACATATTACATTAGCTGGTCTCGTGGCCATCTTTTTTTCAGGCGCCTCGGAGGATTATCAGGAATGGAAGAGGATGCAAGGTTAGAAACTAGGGGGTTTGAGTGGTTAGGGTGTTTATAATGGAAGGAATGATATCTGGTTTGTACTAGATCGGCTACATAGGGAACATTAAGGTCTTTATGCATGATTTTATTTGTGACAAAGTAAGGAGCATTGAGGATTTTACGAAGGATTTTGGATTGTAAGGATTGGATACGAGAGGAATTCGAAGGTTTAGTGGAGCCCCAAAGCTCAACTCCATATGTCCAGATTGGCCTTATTACAGTCATGTAGATCAATCTTTTGTAGTGAGTTGGAATTTTTGACCGTTTGTCTAGTAAGTGCTGTAGTAGTCGAAATCGACGTGCAGTTTCCTGTCTTTTCAGTCTCGTGTGAGGATTCGAGGTTATCGTTTGTCCAAATATAGTCCAAGGTAGCGTTATGTTCGACAGGGGTAAAAGTAACATCATTAAATGAAACTGTAGGGCAATCGGTAGGTTTACGACGAAGGGTAAAGGTGGTTTGATGGGATTTGTTGGAATTTATCTTAATCCTCCAATTACAACACCATTCTTCGAGGGCTATTATATGGGATTAATCAAAACTAAATTGACAATCATAAACTCTGTTTTGCAACTATTCTAAATCTCGCACGAAAACTGCATCGATTGTCCTACTATACCTTGCTGTTTAGTTAAATGTTTCTCTGAAGAAATCGATTAATATTACAGATTCTTCTGAACGGAAATCAACAATCAAGTTACAATAGAGATCGTCGGTATCTTGTAATAATTGTTATTTTAAAGCTTCAATAGTAAAATGGAATAATTTCTGTAGAATAAATTTTACGGTACAGTTTTATTTGGAGAAATGCAAAGAAAAACAATTATCAGTATTATTCATTAGTGGCTCATCATGTATGCTCAATAATTTTTGAATCAGTTGATTGTGATTTATTCAATGATTTTAATTATATATTTTTGAATATGGAAGTATGTTATGAATTTAAATTTTAATTCCAATTGGAAAATTCCAAACACAACAAAATCCCAAGTCCAAATAAAGCCTTGAGGCTATAAATACCGGCATACGTTACAGTTAATTTATCTCTTGTTGGGTTTGTACTCTTTTATATAAATATTTTGATAGTAACTATTTTAGAAACTACCTGCGTCTTCTAAATTTTTAATCAAAGATGTCCAAATATTTTTAATTACATACCTTTTAATTAATTTATTATTGGTAATAGTAATTATTATTACTTTCAGTGAGTTAATAAAATTTTTTGTTAAATTATTGGAGTCTTTTGGGCTGTATAAATGTTTACGTTTTCAATAGTACACCTATCCATAATTTGTTAAATTTATTGATTATCTAAATCGATAATTCAGATTGATCATTTATCGATAATTTACATCCTCAATTCTTTAATCACTATATATTGAAGTTTTTTTTTTTTTTTTTTTAAACCACATAAATTCGGATAGACCATATTCAAAACTTTATTCAAAACAAAAAAAAAAAATTACTTAAAACTTTTTTTTTGTCTTAGGAGCTTTTATATTTAGATCTGTATGTATATTAACAAAAAAAAGTTTTTGTTCATAATAAACTATTATGAATTTATATTATATACCTAGAAAATATTAACATAAATATGTAATTTTAATTACGTTATTTAAGTTATATTTGTAAGAAAATGTAATATAAAAAAGATGGAATACATAAGCCAACTAAATTTTCATTACATTAAAAAAAAACTTTTTTTTTTGTGATAATGGTACTTTATTTATTAAAGAATAATAATACCAGAAACTTTTCATCTATACTATAATACACGCATATATATATATAATTTATATAATATATAATTTTTCCATTTGACACGCTTGGACTGCTATAAAATACTGATTGGAAGAGTGGATTGGTCAGTGATTTAAGGGAGTCAAAGAACTTGACATGCCTCCGACCAATGAACTCTGGTACTGTGGGCAGATGGAGGAGTCGATGTAGTTCCCCGGGCTTCTACTTCTTCCACGATGTAGTTCTTGACGCTGCGTGCCATCGGAGAAGTACGTGAAGAGTGGTGCCCCTTATAGAAGTGCCGGCTTTAGGATGTTCTTGTAGACCTGCAGTATCTTTCAGTAGGGGTATTCATGATCTTTAGTTTAACATGTTAAAGCGTGTTAAATGGAAAAACTTATGTTAAATGGAGACATATTTCCTTCTTTTAGGATGTTAAAACGATATAACATGTAACATGACTGAGAGTCTGTTACTAGGTCTGTTAAATGGAGAATGACGTCACCGTTTTATTTGTTGTGTTAGGTTACTTCTTCGTAGTTTGTGTTTTGTTTTGTTTTTTCTTTTGTCTTGTGTTATGGACTTAATAAAAAATACAATCAGTAGCCAAACTTTTACAATTCTACTTTTCACTTATTTTAGGCATGTTGTAATAAATTACTGTAATCAAAACTTAGAAGTAACGTTTTGGAAGGAAAGGTTACTAAACAAGTTGCTCAGAAAATCCGCTAGGAGCTCTTATGCATTTACCATTTAACATCACTTTAAATAGGACTGCTCACAATGCTATACTTATAACATTTAACATGGTAAAACATAATAAATTTAACGCAATATCATGAATACCCCTAATGGATTCAGTACATCTCCTTATATACATTCGATCAGCTGATCTTCTCAGTCAGCTGACTTCGAAGTAAGAGATGACTCAAACCGTAACTTATATACATATATAAATAATAAATAAAATGGAAACATAATATTACATAGCTGTAAAAATATGTTATTCAATATAAATATAATACTAATTAAATAATAACAAAATACTATAATAGCAATTGAAAATAAAATAATTCTTCTTAAAACACATTTTTACTTTCATGAAGCATTCTTATTTAATGTCCTAGCCATTCTATTCGGCGTGACAAAGCCTCCATACGTTTCTATATTATCAAAAACTGAATAATTTTCCTCAAAACTTTTTTTTTCGTTTCACCCAAATTTTTTTTTTAGATAGTTTGTCATCACAGCAGAGAGCCCGTGTTTTCACACCGTAAGGACGCCTGATAAACGTTTTGTCTTGGCGCATCTTGACAAAAACGTGCTTTAAAATAATTTGAAATTTGCATAGTGCCATCTTTTGGCTGCCATGGTTAACTTCGTTTATTACTTTTTTATTATTATTATTCAGCTCAGAGCCTAATTATAAGCAACTTTTTCCTCATTCAAAAGATAATCCATAAATCTTTAATGGACTACTGGAAAAATAAATTAAAAATCGGCAAAACAGAACTAAATTAGTACATTAACGAAACTTTGGTCGTAAATTCATCTAGATAGTAAGAACCGAGATCTTATGCCGAAATTTTCGGGGGGAATAAACTCTCTTGGAGAGGTGGGATATTTTAAAAATAATTTCCTCAAAGTAAATCGAGTAAGTTAATAGATAAATATTTTAATTTTTTTAAAGAAGAGTGAATTTGCTAAAATATGAGCCCTAATAGAGTTATTTACGGTTAATAGTTTTCGAGATATAGCTTTTTAAAAAGCAACATTTCATAAAAATGTTGTATGGGACGTACTGAAAGATCAGTAGTTAGTGAATTCATTTTGAAAAATCAATATCTCAAAAACCATTTGACGTTCAGGTGTCTATTAGCACTCAAATTAAAGCTGTTTTAATGTGCTATCAAGTAATTTATGATATTTATCTTCTTAGGAGTAATAGTTTACATGAAATTTGCTAAAATAAATTGATTTATTGTTGTTCGAACAAATTTTCATTTTCCAAATTCATATTTATATGTGAATATCATAAAAACTACTACCCTTACGAAGATAAGTGTCATAAACTACTTTATAGTAAGTTAAATTCCCTTTATTTTGAGTGTTGGTAGACACACATGTGCGTCTTATGGATCTGGAAATATATTTTTTTCAAAAATCCAACATTTTATACGAACAACTATAAATTAACACTTTGTGAGTTTATTTTGTCAAATCAATGGTCAGATTCTCCACTCAAGTTGAGTGTTTGCGGCTTTAGCGCACTTGCTCAGCCTCCACTGGCTCACTACCAGTGATGCGGCGAGAGGGATGCGCTGGGATCTCTTGAGCTCTGCTCTACCCCTCACACGTGGGGATAGAGTGGGCTCAGG
>NW_027114912.1:464937-472962 GCF_000696795.3 Halyomorpha halys
CTCTTTTAGGGCTAATATTTCAGCAAATTTACTCTTCTTTAAATAATGTTCTCTTAGATTTTCTAGTGTTGTTGGTAGTTTTTAAGATATAGACCTCCGAATGAAAAATTAAGGTTTTGAAACAGCCGCCATTTTTTATTCCCCCTACCTATACTTGGCAGACTCATCAATTCTGAATAGTAATTATACGTAGTTTTCATTAAAGTATAAAATAATCAATAATTGGGGTGAGATAACTGCCTTTTTTTCTTCCCGGCTCTTGTACTATAAGATCTTTAGTCTGTTTGCAGAGTAACACTTTACTACTAAGGAATCAACTGATGCAGTCATGAAACAGGAAACAGCAAATGCCATTAGATCGAATTATAGTCAATATTTTACAAAAATAAAGCTTGTACGAAGATCTTAACTTTTATGAACGTTTTTTTCCATCAAAGTTAATCTATTACAACTCGTATTTATAGTAAATGTTCGTTTCATAGAAGAGATAGAATAGTGTAATACAAGACAATATCTGACTTATTTTAGTTTTACCGACCTCTCTAGATATATATTAGATGGAATATACATCTAAGAAAACAGAATTATACGTCAACAAGGATAAAAATGGTCCGAACAGGTACCAGATATTAGTATAAGAAAAAAACATACCTATTTTTTAGTATATAATTTTTGTCTCTTATTTCACTCCTCTGTTAACAGCGATTCCAATCAGATGATGAGATTATAACAAGAACAAGCGATGACAAAACAGTCCAAATATTCTTAAAATTGTGTACGATTTTTGTTAAATAACAATATTTTTCTGAACGATGATTTTTTTGAAATAAATGATTTTTCTAGTAAAAGAGATTTGGTCATGGAATTCGTAAAAAGAGGGTTTCAGCCCCTACTATATTTTGAAAACCCAATAAGTCTGGAAATTTAATCTTTTAAAAGCAAATTCAAACTGCGAAAATTGTGGTGAAACATTTTACGTAAAGATATTATTATCCTACAATTAAAATATAGATTAATTTTTCACCAGAAAAACATTAGTATGATCATCGAAGATGAGAACACTATCAAAATCTAGATGGATTTATCTTCCATTCTAATTTCTTTTCACATCTTCTAAAACTTTAGCAACGTAAACCTGAAAAACTTTTAATACATATGATATGTGGATGTTAAAAGAGCCAGGCTACCAATGAAGTACACCAATTAATTAATTCTATTAATTAGGTACAATACAGGAAAGTTGCCACAGAAATTTATTGAGAGCGGCAAAATTTAAACTTTAATTAAATTAATTTAATCAAGATTTTTCTGAACTTTGTCCTCCCCCCATCAAAATGTTTGAAAAATTAGCTTTAAGCATTTCTATATTATCAAATATCTTTTTTAAGATGTTTGGAATATAATATTTTCTGTGTGTAAAATGTTTCACTACAGTTTGAAGTAAGTTCTCGAATCTTAAATTTTTGGGTTTTCAAAATTTAGGTGGGAACGATACCCCCTCTTTACCATCCCCCATGACGAAGTCCCCCGTACAAGGTACACCCATTTATTTACTTGTACTTGAATATCATCGTTCAGCAAAATATTGTGATTTTTCTGTGTTGATGACCTACAATCGTCTACAACATTTGAAAATACTGACTAGAGGTGGCCACTTCCAATTTAGAAACAAAAACTATAATTGATAACTTATAACCTTATAAGTTTGATATAAGTTATTTACATAACCGACTTAATTTGTGGAAATTATTTCGCAAACACCCTGCACTCCATTTCGACCCTCCCTTAACAGAGGAGATGTTAGCTCAAAAATTTAAGCAGAAGTATATTACGCCATATTTTGGTCTCAATACAACTATTTTTTTAGGAATTTCATAAACTCGACTCATGAAGATATGATATGATTTTTTTCATCGTATTTCCATTCAAAGTACTAAGTATTGTAGTTGTAGTAATTTTTCTGAAAAATAAAAAAGTAGTTTCTGAAATGGTTTTTCCACAATTATGAAAGGAAAATTGTTTTTATGAATTCAAAATGTTTATTAATTAAACAATAGAAATAGTGGCACCAGTAAAAACAATCATAAAACTGATAAGATACTTTATGAGGTTGATTTTTTTTTTTTAGTTGACGGTATGTAATGGATTGTAGGAAGATAATCCAAATGGTGGTCAATAAAGGTAGAAAATAGAAGAAAAACTATTTATTGGTTACCAAAGTTTAGTTCCACGTAGCAGGGCTTCATAAGAACGAGATACTAACCTTGTAAAATATGATAAAATAATTAAAATATAAATTGGAAGAATATAAAAAAGTATTCATTAAAAAAAAAATTTAAGAAAATATAAATACAGATGAATAAATAACTAATAATTAATAGGTAAAGTAATGCTCGAGAGAGCGACAAATTGAGTGGTAATGTTTCAATACCTTTTTTCTTTATTAATCTTTCTCTTCCATTTTATTTTCTCCTTATTCTGCGTATTTTATATTTTTTGGGATTTGTTCTTAGCCCTGCAAAGTGGAGCTAAACGTTGGTTATCAATCAATAGTTTTTATAAATTTCAATCAGTGTGTATATTTATCCATATCATGAAATCGTTACACCCCATTTTGCAGGGATTCATCAGAGCTAAATGAGGGCAAGATACAAACATTGTAAAATATGACCAAAACAATTGAAATATGAATAGTTAGAGTTGAGGGCTGGAGTTCCGGTGATGTTGTTTTTAATTGTTAGTTAAACTTGTATTTTACTTGTATCATATTCAATGATGATGAATTAATGAGTATTTAGTCATATAGAGCGTAAATTACATTACACTATTACAAAGCAATACTTACTTTTAACGGGTTTTTTTTCGGAGTAGAAACATATTTTTGCGCAAAAACATATTTTTATTAAAACCATTTGAAATATTTTTTTTTCAACTTCGTGGTTTTTCGAACCCCTCCCTCAAAAATATCAAACTAGTCATATTAAATTAAAAAAAAAGATGATAAGACATTGTGCTACATATACTTTTTTTTTTAATCTGAAATTCAATATTTGTCCAAAAAATATTTTTAATATATTATTATTAAACAGACTGAGAACTTTTTAAAATAAGTTATCATGTAACGGTATATTGTAATATTTCAAATTTAGAATGAAAATATCGTATCATGTTATTCCTGACCACCAGTTTGGATTTAGAACATCTCATTCTACCATACAACAGTCATCGAGTGGTTGATGTCATATCTTCCACATTGGGACGCGGTAAGTACTGCACGGGAGTCTTCCTCGATGTTGAACAAGCTTTTGATCGAGTCTGGCATCCAGGTCTGCTCTATAAACTTCGTCAATTCCTACCCCCAACATATTTCCTTATAATCCGCTCCTACCTCACTGATAGAACCTTTAAAGTAAATCATAACCTAGCCTACTCATCTCTCTTTTCTCAGTCCGCCGGTGTTCCTCAAGGTAGTATCTTAGGTCCCATTCTTTATACGGTTTATACAGCTGACATCCCAACCCACCCTAACACAGTCCTAACAACATACGCTGATGACACATGTATACTTTCTGTAAACAACGACCCAACTAATGCATCGCAAACACTACAGGCATACATAACATCTATTGAAGAATGGCGTAAAAACTGGAGAACCAAAATAAATCCTGACAAATCCCACCAGATCACCTTTACTCTCCGTCGTAAAACTCTGCCCTCCTGTCCTACAGTATCCTTTCTAAATACACCACTAATGCCTGTTGAACAGATTCGATACTTAGGACTCCATCTTGACAAGAGACTTACTTGGAATCCATACACAAGAATCAAACGACAAGAAACTGCTCGTAGATTCCGATTACTACAACACTTACTTGACAAACGAATAATACTAGTGTACAAATAATACTAATGAAATTAAATATACTAATTTCTAGGTATTTAGTTCAAATTCAGGATACATAATATCCCGAATATAAACCTAAATCCGATTTACTGGTATCACTACATACAAAACAAACTACTCTTTTTTCACAAGCAATCCATCTCATTAGAGAATTACACGTGGAATACGAAACAATGTCGAATGCTAGTAATTTTAGCCTAAAAATAATTACGAATTATTGAAAGGATCCGTCGTTTTGTCGGTTATGTTATGTTGATTATCTTAACCATATAAAGAGAATTAGCGCCCTGAACAATATAGATTTATGAGTTAATTTGTTGCCTTGTTTTTCTTTAAAACTTCCTCATTAGAACCCCTACTCTTTTAGAATTAAAATTTAAATTGAGAATAAGTAGTAATACACGTCATGGCAGCATAGAGTAAAAATTAAGATATTGACAAATATTGCTTGATTATGCTCGCTCGAGAATGATCCCCTGATTTGACTCCACTGGTAAATATCGTTAGACGATTGGTTTAATAGCTTGATCGTGACTATCATTAAAAAGAAACTCATTTAAAAATAAAATAGTTCAGAAAATCAAAGTATTACTCAATCATATGCCTGTAGACAAGTAGAGGTAATGCTTTCTGTAGTAATTTAAGCATGCTAAAATAAGGATAAAATAAAATTTTAGACTTATAACAGGAGGTCCTGCAGCAGCCTTGACTTCAGTCTTCGGGTTGTGGTTGGGTTTCCCAAGTTATAGGTCACTGCTCCTTCAACTGTAGGTAACTGGGAGTGGAACTTCACGAACCTTTTTTTGATGTAATCTTCTATTGTCTCTATTTGTAATTCCCGATGCAATTGACTGTTTCTTACAAACCAAAGATCATCCACGGCAATTCTTAAGACTTTATTTTGAAAAGATTGTAATTTTTCCTTTTCGTAAAGGATGCTGCTCCCCAGACATCACAGCCATACATCAACAGTGGCCTGAGAATTATTTTAAAAATAAGAATAGCTGATTTTGGTTTTAATTTGGATTTTCTATATAGGATAGGATATAGCATTGCTAACCTTGCGTAGGTTTGAGTGATCTGTCACCTTTAGCATTAATTCTTAAGACAGTCAAGTTTCATATTGATTAGTGAATATCATCTCAATCACTTTACTTCTAACACACTAAACTGGACAACGAGTTTTTATTCCAAGAAAGGGTTCATTAGATGACAGAATATGCTCATATTACTAGGGGTATTCATACTATTGTGTTAAATGTAAAATGTTTACCATGTCAAATATTATAAGTATAGCATTAGCGAGCAGCCCTATTTAAAGTCATGTTAAATGATAAATGTATAAGAGCTCCCTGCGTATTTTCTGAGCAACTTGTTTAGTAACCATTCCTTCCAAAACTTCATGTTGTTGTTTACTTCTAAGTTTTGATTACAGTAATTTATTACAACATGCCTAAAATAAGTGAAAAGTAGAAGCGTAAAAGTTTGGCTACTGATTATATTTTTTAAAAAGTCCAGAACACAAGACAATAGAAAAAAACAAAACACAAACTACGAAGAAGTAATCTAGCACGACAACCAATAAAACGGTGATAGGCTCAGCTGGTCTGTTTCGTGACGTCATACTCCATTTAACAGACCTAGTAACAGACTCTCAGCCATGTTACATGTTATATCGTTTTAAATTGGTAAAAGAGGGAAATATTTCTCCATTTAACATAAGTTTTTTTTTAACATGCTTTAACATGTTAAACTAAAGATCATGAATACCCCTACTGTAAAATTATAGACCATCCAACAAACCAGTATCCAGGATTATTTAATATTAAATAAAAAGTTAAACATTTTTAAGTCATACAATCAATTACCCTTTTGTAAATGTGAAAAAGCCATTTCAGAAACTTCATCATGGTTTGCTTTGTAGTTTTTTTTTCAGAAAAAAATACCACATAAACAGGATTTAGAATATTTTAAACATAAAATCGTTAGAAAAAAAACAATAGAGTGCTAAAAAAAATAACACCAATAATAAATTAAAAAATAATAAGAACCGGTAATAAAAAATTCAAAAAGGGCATGAATCCTTCAATTTTAAAGACATAGAAATGCGTTTTGCGCCATATTTCATAACATTTTATTCAATATGAATAAGAATATTTAAAACTATGTGTATGTGTTTTCGCTGCAATATAAGAAGCGTTTAGGCTGATTTATTTTGGACACCCTGAATACATGTACAATTCCATTAACGTCTATAATTTTGATTTGATTTTTGCTGGGCCATAACCGCGGTTTGTTATCTTTGGAGAGTATTGTTAATTTTCAAACCTTCCAGTTCTTCTGTAGCCGACTTTACTCAGGAATTTCCAATGGAATTGTGCATATTTTTTCAGACATATATATGAACAACACGGTAAGGGAAAGTATTGCATTCCTGAAATTTTTTTAATTCAACGGAAATAATCGTTTTGAATCCAAATAACCAAGTCCAACTTGATTTTAATTAAACTCAGTGACTCAATCAAAAATTAAATGATTTTTAATACCAGGGCCCTATTTCATAATAAAGTACAAACTAATACTATTGTACATTTATCTTAATTAAATTACACAGACTTGTACAATAGTAACTTGTACTTTAGTATTTTTTAATTACTGTAATATCACTAATAGTTATCCCTATCATGAAAAAAATAAATATTAGTATTATTACCATAGTAGTTTCTACACTTGTACTATGAACTAATACTATTAGTTTTCGTTATGAAACAGGGTCCAGATAGTTCTAATCCTCATTGAAATGGTGCAACAGGGCATAAATGCCAAATGTCTTTATTTGAGAAAAATAATCAGTTCTCATTGTTATGTCGGATATTAAAGAATATTAAGAAAAAGAATAGCTAAAGGAGAAATAAAGAAATCCAGTTAGAACGGGAAAACCGAGACCGCCCGATCTTTCCCGAACGCATTACGGATCGTTTAATCTTTTGTTAAACAGTTGTATTCTTGGTAGGAACAAAATTTATATTATATTTGTATATTGATCGGTAAAATATAGAAAAATAAAAAAATTGTAGTCTTAATTTTAGTATTCACTGTTCTTTATTTATTTTTTTCAAAAATCACAATAACGACAATTTAAAGTTATTGTCCCATTCCAAATTTTAACTTTTGGAACTCATCATTAAAGTGGACAATATGAGCAATTAACAGCTCATCTTCAACCTTTTCATCATTCTAAATTACATGTTATTCATATATACAACTTATTTTAATTTTTATTTTAATAATTTATTTATTGTTATTTACAACTGTATAAAAATTATAAATCAAGTAAATTTGCTGTATGATACAAAAATGTGGAGAACCTAGCCATTGATAGAACTCCAAAAAACATTTCTAGAGAAGAACTCGAGGCCATCTTCTTTTCAGACGCCTAGGAGGATTACTAGGTAATGAAGGAGAAATACACAACTTAACATGTCATTTCGTTCGCCATAATAAAAATTTCTTTATATGATATAAACATATCATTGACTTAACATTTGATTTTTATAACATGATCGTCTTTAATACATGTTTCTCCTAACAAAATTGAGTTGGATCTTTGAATATTTCCTTTATATAACATTATACCCCTTTGAAAAGTAAATAAAAATCGGAAAAATGCATTCCTTCATTATTATTTGGGTTTCATCAACCGACCGAAGAGACCAAAATGCTTGTCATGATAACATAGCTTCAATTAGGAAATAATTACTATGAAAGATTATTAGGAAGTATTAAATTATAGATTTTGTTCTTCTAGGGTTTTTCGATTTTCTGCACAGTTTTTATCCATGTCACCAAAAACAGTAAAGAATTGTTAACATTTTTTTGTTTACCACGCTTTCAGAACATGTCCAAAAATAGATTGAAATGAATTCGTCTTAAAACCTGATGTACTATCAGTATTCGTAAATAAAAGTACCCCATTCAATTTCAATAGTTGCACTGGAAAAGAAATAGAGAAAGGTTAGAAAATTAACAGCACCCTCAAAAGATAAACCCCATGCCACTGACCCAGCGAAAATTAAATGTAAGTTCCAAAAATTTCAGAGGCTGAGGAAAAAGGTGAACTT
>NW_027114912.1:473017-484265 GCF_000696795.3 Halyomorpha halys
TATATACATTGGATCTTAAGGATCAGTCAATTATACAATATTGATGTCAATAAAGGCGACTTTTCGCAACTTCTTCTTCTAAATAGTCATGCCCTACAATGAAAAAATATTCTTAATTATTTATAATTTAGTTTTATGTGAAATAAATTGTTATATTTAAACAAGGAAGACACCAATTTTATATTTTGAATAAATATTGTTTTTTTTTTAGAAAAAATCATTTCTTCAACTAATTATTTCAAAAATACAAGTAAATAGCACAATTCAGGATTAATAAATATTACAATTAAAACATTACTTGACAAAAACAATGCTTACAAATATCTATTACAATTTGTTCTACATTGCTGTGATACAACTCTAGGTTTGCGCCAGAACTTGATTGGGTTAAGTTGGAGGAAAAGGTTTTAAATCAAAGAGACATAAATTCAATTTGATACACCCAAAATCCAACATCAGGAGGAAAAAGTAACTAAAATAATATTAATATTATAAAATAAAATAAGCGTAATTTACTAGAAATGATTACAATAAAAAAATATAAGAATAGAGTTATCAACAAAAAATCGGACGTACAAAATTTAAATTCATGTAACTCTAACCTCATAAATACATAAGATATAATTAACAACATTAAATATAAATAGACAAAATACAAAAAAAGAAATAACAGACGGACTACCTGCTAGAAAGAACTTTAATAAGTTACAAAAATAAAAACAAATCTTTCCTCCATTATCAACCCTATTCAGTTCTGGCACAAACCAAGAGTTAGTCGTATCACAGTAATATAGAACAAACTGCAATAGACAATTATAAGTAATATTTTTACTAAGTAATGTTTTAATTGTAATAGTTATTAACCTTAAATTATGCTATGTACATGTAGTTTTTAATAATTAAAATAAATAAATAAAATCTGTACCGCTACAACCCTCGAAGAGTCAGGGATTCAGTACTTTGTAAGGTACTTGTACGGTTGCGCTAGGAGGTGATTTGGTCAGAATCACGCTCAACCGCCAGATTTTTACCCAATTAAGGGTACCCCATTGAGGCTGGGTGAACACCAGGAGGACTCCAGAAACCCACAGGGTTGACTCACGGCTACAGTGTAACAGAAAACAATTTTCTGCCGTAAAATAATCAATAACAATAAGAAATTATTTGTTCTAAAAAAAATGTATTTTTACCGGAGGGCACGACAAGGCAAATATATATATATATATATTTACTTACATTATATATATTACTTATGCCTTGTCGTGCCCTCCGGTAAAAATACATTTTTTTTAGGACAAATAATTTCTTTAACTGATTATTTTACGGCAGAAAATTGTTTTCTGTTACACTGTAGCCGTGAGTCAACCCTGTGGGTTTCTGGAGTCCTCCTGGGGTTCACCCATATATATTACGATTAGTGTGAAGGAAAATGTTACGCCAATTAAGAGGACAAGTAACGGTTTATTATGCAGAGAATAATTGCCAAGAAAACCTCAGACTAACTATCCTAAAAAACATATATTTTTAAATTAATGATCTAGAACTAATATGAAATTGGTGAGTGACACAATCTTCCTTGTTTAAATATAACAATTTATTTCACACACAACATACATATGTTTTTACGATCTTGATCATAACATTGTTACTGTTTATCATTATTATTTACAGTTTACGCATAGCTAACTTATAACTTTTATATATATATATATATATATTTGTGGGTCTTGAGGGTCAGTCAATAATACAACTTGAAATTTTGGGTCTTCCAGTGTTACCTTGTTTTCTGAATGTTGTATTGTAAACAAATTTATCGCAGCTAACAGATACTAGTCCCTTGGAGTGCCTGTGATATGCCTACTAACGAAGCCACATCAAATAATATATGCAAGTGGGGTAATCCAGGGCAGTTGAATGAGGAGTACGTCTGATAAATGTGACACAAAAGGAATTATAATTCATAAGCATGTCCTGGTATAAAAAGGACCCACTGACGAAGATTTGGGCGACAATGTTCTTCGTACTCGAGTTGGTACTACTTGCATCGACACTGTCCGTCCACGGTTGGATTGTGAGTTTCCCGAATGACGAAAGAAGTAACATAGACTCCAATGAAATAGACATTGAAGGTGAACCGGACCGTTTGAAACTGATCTTCCCTGGTAAATTTTAATTTGTATATTAAACATAACACAAAATATAAAATATTCAAAATTCGGTTTTTAAAGATATGAATTTACGGATGAGGAATAGCATTCCGTAATTTTAATTTAGTTCTAATTATTATTTTTAATTATCAGATTTTGTACTTGACTCTCACGAGTTAAAAAAAATTCTTTTTGAAAAAATACGTATACTTCTTGATTACCTAGAACCAAAAACTATAAATAAAAAAAAAATCTATATTAGTCTTGGCTGGAGTTGAAATTATACAACGTAAGATATGTAGGTCAAATTTCATACGAATAAAGCCTATTTCTACATTTTTTTTTATTAATTACTTCATTTAATTTATTATCTTTAAGCAAATATAAGAAAACATTTATTTAATCATAATTTAAACTAAAGATCTAAGTTTTGGTTAAGAAAATTGTCTAACGTATCTTGAAAATAATTTATAATAGTTTTATTGTGAAAGTTGTAAATAAATGATTAGAGAAATCAAATGTTATTTAAGAAAGGTAGAATTAAGAGGATGGTTTCTATATTTATTTGAGTTCTAGATGTCCGTAAAAATTAACAGATATACGTAGTACAATCACATGGTCACACAGAAGAGGGTTGCAACACACAAGCTCCTGCATTAAATTTTTTTTATTTTGAAAAAAAGGAGCAAATTTTTACGGAATAATGAATTTGGGTGACTTTCAAAGCAGGGGGGGGGGATAAAATGCACTTATGCATGTATCCCTTGTCTACTTGAACAAATAAAAAAATGTGTTGAATCCATTGTTTACTGTATAAATGAGGAAGGCAATAAAACCTTTTTTTTGAGGATGTATTTTTTTAATAATTTTACTATTTTATAAATTTATTAAACATAATTAAATATTAATTCAACAACCATGTAAAAATATTGAACATCATCACAACATACTGCGTTTCGCTTACTATAGCAATTCGTTGCTACAATTCAGCTGTTTCCTGAAAAACATATAGTTGTTATTTTCATAATCTGGAGAGAATGTGATGACCTAATGACTAATATTTTACAACAGTTTTCAAAAGCTTTCAAATAAAAACATTATATGCTATTCTGTTGAACAACTAGATATCTGAACTTGCCTAGTTGTTGAATGGATTTTCTTTCATGTGCTCAACATTCTATAACAGTTACGCTATTGTAGTATGTTATGGGCCCAACCATTCTATGTAATCAACAATACGTAGCAAAACTTAAAGTCAACTAGTTATAGTGCACAGTTATTTTTTCCGTTCTTGAGTTTTTTCTTTTCATATTTTAAAAATATTTGTTGAATAATCACGTTTTAAAAAAAAAGTTATGCAAATTCTATCAAATTTTCTTCTTTTAAAATCATTGATTTTAACTGTTGAAAAATTAAATTGAACGTGAAAAATAACACAAAAGTTAACCATCAATGAATTTAGAAGAAAATGTGAAACAGGAATTGTAAAAAAAAAGTAATTTAAGTATAGTGAATATTCAACAAATAGTTTTAAAAAATAAAATTAAAGAAAAACACACAAGATTGGAAAAAAAAAACTGTAAACAGCAAAAGACAAATGAAAAAGAAGAATGTACTATTAATGAGAAATATTTAAGTATGAACTTCAAGTAACTGAATCTCTATAGAAAACAAGTCAGAAAATATAAACATCACACCTTCCAAAAACCTAAATACTTAATATAATTTAGTACAAATGAAGGGGATATAAAAATCGAAATAAAATAATTAATGAAGAAACAATAATTTAAAAAAATAAATTACCTTAAATGATACTTTACTAGAATTAAAAAAAAGTTTTTTTTACTTTTCGTAAGTGCAGTATAAATAACACGATTTTTGTTTTTTTCTTTTAACCACCAGTCCTTTAGTTTTTTTTTACTAAATAAGAGTATTCTAGAGGTAAAATATTATGCCTATTGATTTCCAAGGGCTAAGTAACCTTAAAAAGTTTAAACAAAATCGATTTGTATGATTTCGAGATATATTTTTAATTTTTTTTTGCAGACAGACGTATCTCATGTAGTTGTAAATAGAACGTTCTTTTACAAAACAAATATATATATATATTTTTTTTTTAATTTATATTTACTTTATTCCTACAAAAAAAAAAATAAATTAACAATTACAAATTATAAAATCTTGGGTACAGTAGAAATTACTATTTCTTAAACAAAAGTTATGGAAGGTGAGCAGCCATGCTAAGACGCAAGTTTTTTCCAAAAATCGTTTAAAAGTAGGCACTTTAAAGAGGCTGGATGTGCCCGGTTAGGGTCTCCCGGCCTCATTATCGATAGAAAAGAACGCTTTTCAACAACAGGGGGGTTCAAATTTGATCAGGGATGAAGAGTTTCATATCTTACCTTAATTATATCATGTCGCAACAAGAATTTATTAAATTTTAATAATTAATATTTTTAAATGTATTCCAAACTATTTTTAGAATATTTGATATGTTGCATAATTATACTTATCCAATGAAATTGATTTATATACTATATTTTATTGCAAACCAATGTATTAGGGCAGCATTGTTAAATAACTCGATTAAAAATCTCTCCCTCTCTCAGTTAATTTTATTCTATTAAAAATTCAGGTTTGTGTATTAAAAATTTGAGGTGACCTGATAAATAACCCATCCTTTTGACTGTAATTTTCCCTTCCTGAAGTATTTTTATTTCAACATATTGAAGAAGTTACCGTGTACGAATAAAACCTTGACTTCTAGTTAAACCACCAATTCAATTTTATTTGCAAGACACTCACTGAATGAGGCCTTAATAATAACAAGTAAGAAAAGAAACCACTTTCTCTCAAAAATTCTGTAACGAATGTAACTGAGGAGATTCGCCTTATTGTTAACAGTAGATGATGAAATCAATTGTTCTGAAATTAACAAATTTTCATTTTTTCCTTTGAAGACCTATACTTCATCGAAAGCAGGTCTTTATCTCGTTATTATTATGTGGAAGAATGAGAAACCCTTCATCACTTCGACCCAGCTGGATCATTAGAGACAAAAATACAAATCACCTGGTGGTTGCATAAAAAATTATAGGATTCTTACAAAGCACATTACTAACTGTTTGGTACAAGTAAAACTTTTTAAAATTAAAAAGAAATCCTTTCGTTTATAGGACGAAAAATCATCAAAACTTCATTTCCTTCCCCTAATCTGGAGTATAATCATGATCAGCATGAAATGTCCAGTAAGATAGAACAGTTTTTATTTGAAAAGATTAGTTATATTCCCCAATGTGGGATAACCTGAACGGGTGAATGTAAAGAATTTCTTCAAGATATCAGGTGTCCTCCACCCCTTTCTACTCTGTCACCTGCTTCTCTGGGTATCTCGGAGAGGAAGTTGTTTTTATCTACTCTTCCATGTGCTTTATTTTATTATATATATTTTTTTTACATTATTTAATATTACTTTTTATTTACTCCATTTGCTGGTTAATACGATGGAACCCATCAAGCCAGCAGAAAGGAAGTAAACGGGGCCGTATTAGTGGTATAAAGGCTACATAAGTTTTTACGGCACCTCTCACATTCTTCATGTTTATAACAAAGAAGTAAGGGACCTTAATTAATGATAAATTAAAAAAAAAAAAAACATGTATGCGGGCTATTAGGTAACTGGTAGCCTGTCAGGCCAAGACGGCTAGTCAGTGATCGTCGAGGGTCCCCAGATTGTTCTCGAAAAAAGTGATTCATATGAAAAAATGGTCATAAAGCTGTAAGATTAAGTTACTTCTAAATTTAAATTGTAAATAATTTATTTAGATAATTTTTTTCTCTTTTGATTATGTAATCGTAGTAAAAGACCACTTGAAATTTATTACTTTTTCAT
Source organism: Halyomorpha halys (assembly GCF_000696795.3). Lineage (NCBI taxonomy): Eukaryota > Metazoa > Arthropoda > Insecta > Hemiptera > Pentatomidae > Halyomorpha > Halyomorpha halys. Next base: position 479,057 of record NW_027114912.1, read on the forward strand.
TGTTCAGATAAAATGTATATATGTATTATAGACATAAAGTACAACAGAAAAGCTTAATCTATAATAAGCATCATGTCTTTAACCAAATACTTCACAAGTAAAAACCTAGCAGAAAAACTGTTTTCATGCAAGTAATGGTTAAATATTTTCAGGGGAGGATTTCCTCATAGTAAGTGGCCCCCTTTTCAGTCTTTAGCTGAGGGTACCCAAAGGAACCAGTTCAGGCATTTGTTTTTTAGACAGTACTGTTACCCCATTATCAAATTAAAAAAATTTTTTTTCATAAGCTTGAGAAAATGTGAACCTAAATTCGGTTAATAAGAATCAGTATAGTTATATATTCTAGAATATAGTATACTCCTTAATTAGGAATGCAAATAAATAAATAATTAATTTAAAAAACGGTAATATATTTTTTCTCTAATGATTAATAAATTGTAAAAAAAATACATTTAAGCTGCAAGAGAGCCAAAAATAGTGATATAATGTATTTTAAAAACTTTAATTTTAGTCATACTAATTATTGTTATTATTTTACTGTAGCTGACTGGTAAAAGAATTACAGTTTCTTTTTTTTTTTTTTTTTTACTTCTTTATTCATTTTTCAATTTTTTTTAATGGGAGGCCGGACTCTAGATCAAGGCCAACAACAATATGTCTGGTAAGTCTCTTTTTGGCCTTCTTGCTAAGCTATTAATATGAAAAAGAATCATAAATCTGTAAATATTTTATGAAAAGTATATTTATACAACAGATGATGATGAGAATGTTTCCAGGAACTAAGTGGTGTGGCTCAGGAAACTCAGCAGTAAGCTATAATGATCTTGGAAAACAAAAAGCAACCGATAGCTGTTGCAGAGAACATGACCACTGTCCTGATGTAATCGAAGCTGGTAAAACAGGCCATGGTCTATCTAATCCATCAGTTTATACAAGGTATGAATAAATGAACTGAATCATATTAAAAAAAAATTAACTATGCATATACAATTACAGCTAGTTGTAATTTTACTAAAAATATTTGCTTCCAATGTCTATATTAAACAAACATTTTTCTGATGTCTTAAACTTACAAATATACTCAATTATTGATGAAATTCTTATTACATATATATAAACAAACACAATAAAGAGTGTCCGAATATACAGGTTCGCCGCTCCCCATAACCACTGCAATTTTTGGAAATTCTATTTCCTTTTTTCTATAACCTAAAGGCAATAATGATATCAATATTTTTAGCGTATTGATGCTTTCCTAACCTTCTACAGTACAACTAAAATTGGAATAAAAATATGAGATACTATTTTTTTTTTTTGGATTCTGATAGTAAATATTATCTTAAGACAAATTCATATATCCAATAAAATAAAATGTTTTTGCATCAATGAAATCCTTGAAGCTTCTGATGCTCTTCTCCACTTTAATTTAGGAAAAGATCAATGTAAAGACTGAGAACTTGAAACTGGGTTGTAAACTTTTCTTTAAACAACTAATCATAACATCTCTATCAACCTCTGCCTTAGCCAAATTTACTTTTTCGTATTGATAAAATAGTGAAATTGTCAACAATTTATTTTTTTTATTTTGGCACAAAAGCACTGTGGCCAACAAGGCCCATTGTGCACCAAAATTATCAATAATTACTAATTAATTATTAATCCACACGTCTACTATGGTTTCTTGGTCTAGACAGGGCTAGAGATAAGACTGAAGAGACCCATGAATTGCTTCAAAAGATTCGTTTTTGGGTTTCCTAGGTGCTCTCATATCTCCTGTTGGTAGACTAGGTTAGAGAGGTTTTAACTTACTTCTGATGTAAAGTATAATAAATAATATTATGTAAACCATAGGTGTATCCATAACATTAGTTACCACCATAAAGTTTTAAAGGTCACAATCTTATAGGTATTTTTCCAGACAAATAATCACCAATCTTAACCTTGTTATTATTCTCAGGAGACTTTTATCCAAGAATAAAATTATTTTTTTCATATTCATTTTTTATTTATTCATAAATTTGGTTCAGAAACATCTAGATAGCAACAAAGTCACAAAATAATCACTAGTATCCCTTGGCTTCTCACCCACTCAAACAACTACAGATGATAATATTAACAATTTTTTTTTAGACTGCATTGTGATTGTGACAAGAAGTTTTTGAATTGCTTAAGGAGATCTGCTATTACTGAAAAAACATCAAACATAGTTGGGTTATTATATTTTGATGCCCTTCATACACAATGCTATCGAGAGGATTATCCTGTTATTGGATGTGTAAAATATTCAAGGTAAGAACAAAGGAAATATAAACATATTTTTAAACATAAACCATATATATAAGATTAATTTAGACTTTAAAATAAAAATAATATATTACACAAAAAATCTATTAGATAATTACCTTTAATTTCATTTTATTCATTGTTGAATAATCTTAAAAGAACCCCTGGAGTATAACATACAGGGTGGCATTGGGAAAGGTTATACCACTACAGATGGTAGCGGATATTGGAGTAGGTGCCCAGAAACTATCCTAGAGGAAGTAATTAAAATGTGTATTGACTGTACTTACCCCAGAGATGATCTGTCTCAAGACAATGCAATAGATAAAATGGTAAGATGCAGCATTTCAAAGCCACCAGGTATTGACATATGCTTATATATGGAACCTTTGTCTTGTAATGGAGAGGCAAAGAATCGGTAGACCTCCAGGATTTGATGGGACGCTGGAATACTCAAGAATAGTACCCCTTTCATTAAGGATGACCTTAGATGAATGCTTGGACAAAGTGCACTTCCCATGGAAGTGGAGGGTTGCAGACTTGACATTTCTCAACAAAGGGGGGGGGGCAAGGATAAGGAAATGCTGATGGCATACAGGGCTACATGCCTTCTCCCTGTCATCAGTAAGGTCCTGGACCACATGAATGATACCGTTTGCTTAAGACCAGTCCTCAGAGTTCCAAGCTACCCTTGGCACTTTGGCTCAACTTGTGGCAAGGGAACAACTGATGCACTGTTCACAGTATGCAGGGATGTAGAGGAGATTTCAGAGAAGTAAGTAATCGACATAAACTCTGCCCTCGATAGTGTTTGGTGGCTTAGCGTACTCCAGAGTTTAGAAGAGTTGGACATCTCCAGCAATTTTAGAGCATCAGAGTTAACAACTAAGTCAAAAGAAAACTTGAATGAGGATGACCCTAGGGTTCGGTCCTTGGTCCAACTCTGGGGAAACTAATGTTTGATGAACAGCTGAGTGAATTAGAAGACAGAAGGTACCTTGCCACAGCCCATGTCGACGACCTGGCAATGATTGCCACCAAGGATAGCAAAACCAAACTAAAGACACAAGCAGAGAGGTGCAGTAGTCTTGTTTTGATGTCGTGAAAAAGGAGAAAATTGGTGCAGCCAAAACCCAGGCCATACTCATAAGAGGCTGCACAGACAGGGCTCATCCTATCAACCTAGATATACAAGAAGACATAGACCAGGTGAGGAGTTCAAATAGCTTGGTGTGAGAATAAGAAGTCTTAGATGCCACACGCCTAGTGTACTTAGATGCCTCAGTCACTAAATGGACAAAGTAGTATAGAGGGTGCACTCTGGGGCCTTTGCTACCACATCACAATGGCCATATATAAAGATTTAGTCTTGGGTGATTCTGAAGTATGTATCCACGGTGTGGAAGGTGAGAATTGGTGGATTGCACTGCCACGACTCTTGTCCATGGTATATTTGCCTTCGCTGAGAATTTTCAAGATTTATGATCTTCTGGTGTACTTCTGTTTCTCCTTTTTTCTGTTCATCCTAATTTGCCTGAAGAAAGGGACCAGTGAAATCAATTACAAAAAAAAATATTGAAAATAAATTATAAAACTTAAACATGAGCAAGAGTTAGTGTAGGTAAAATAGTTGATGTTTACACCCCAGAAGAGGTAACCATGAGCTAGAATTACTGGAACATATACACCATCAAAGATAACACTGAGTAAAAATAATTTCTAATATTCATCAATTTGAGAATACCTAAGCAATGAACATAACATATCTATGGCAGAATTTAATAGCATAGTTATCTATGCAGGCATAGACTGGAGGAAGGGGGTGTTTGGCAGAAATTGTGAATGAGGATTTTATTTTATATCATACCATATTTGTTTTGATAGAGTATAAAAATAAAATATAAAAAGTATAAAATATTAACTTGATTAACAATATTAGAATTGTTTCCGGATTTTTTCAACTAAATTAAAATATTATATCAATAAACTAATATCTACAAATCTATTCATAATAAAGAACTATAACATCGAATCATGTGATACTATGTTAAAGCTCTATTTATTTATTTATTAATGTGTTTTCCAAATGGACTTGTAATGTACCATAACAAATTTTGTTTACAGTGTACCCAGAAGATGCCAAGAGTATGCATTTAACAGAACAGCCAGCAAGAAAGAATGGCATTGGTTCGATGTACCTCTGTTTTAAAAAAAAAAAAAAAGAAAAGAAAGAGAATGGTCTAATAAATGAAGATCTGTATAACACTTTAAAGTTAATCTTAAATGTAAATGTAGTAATTAAATTAATATAAATTTATACTGCAAAATATTTATCTTACATTGAATTTTATCTTAAGGATTATATCAGTACTGCAAAAATTTAAGCTTTTTGTGGCACAGTATATAATATAACATCCAATATGTTTGAGCAAGAATTATATGATCGTGGGCGTGTTAAATACAAATTTTACTGCAATAAGATTATATGGATTTCAAAAGATAAAAATGTCATACACCTATGATTTTATGTGGAGATGGTCAGGAGGTACGGTCAGCAAATGAATAAAAATTATTTATTTGTACCGATTTTTCAACTTGAATTTCAGGTCTTCATCAGGGCTAAAAAAAAAATTAAGAGATAACAACCATCATTCAGAAAAAATAAAAATTAAAAGAAATAAATAAACCACAAATTTGGAAATAAAGATAACAATAAATTGAAAACAAAATTAAATAGTTGATTAATAACCATTGAAGTAGATGGTAGTAGATTGATAACAATGAAAGATGAAATAAAATATTATAGAAGTAAGAAGATATGCATAAGATAAATTATGCAAGTAGTGTCTAAAAAAAGTTTTTTTATTTTTACTCATCTATGTAACTTATTTGCCCATTGTATCATATATTTATTACTCATTATATA
>NW_027114912.1:484315-497561 GCF_000696795.3 Halyomorpha halys
ATTGTTATTCATATATAAATTACTTACCCATTGTATCATATATTTCATTTTTCTTTCATACAGTTCGTTCATTTTGTTGATTCAAATTGTTTTTCAGTTTTTTAGACACTACTTTACTACATATCTTATCTTATACATATCTTCTTACCACTAATATTACATTTCATCTTTCATTGTTATCAATCTACTACTATTTACTTCCTTTGTTATTAATCAACTATTTTATTTTCAATTCATTGTTATGTATATTTCCAAATCTGTTGGTTTATTTATTTATTTTAATTTTTGTTTCTCTGAACGATAGTTGTTATTCCTTTTTGTTTTTTAACCCTGATGAAGACCTGAAATTCAGGTCGAAACATCGGAACAAATAAATAATTTTTTTGTTTATTTGCTGATCGTACCCAAAGTAGAAAACTGAAGCCACTTAGGAACAAATCTGGGAAAACAGACCAATAACTTTCAAGTAGAATCAAAACTGTTACAAAACGGAGTTGTCAAACTCAGCATTTTCAAAATAGTAACTCTTTTTATATTATTGTTACATTATACAGCATTATTTTTATATCTTTGTATCAGTTGTGAGTTGTATTCGATGATTACACAATTATTATATTAGAAATTCTGTCCTGACGTTATAATAAATAAATTATAGAGCTGGAGAAACTAAAATACCAGTCAAATCATTGTATCATCTTGAATTTTCATGAAAAAAGTAATTTTGAAAAGTTGAAAGGAATATTTCAGTTTTGGATAATCACAAGCCAAGAATAAAAGCATAATTAAAATAAAGTAAAAAAGCAAGTAATGAATAAAGAAAAAGATGATAAAATTTTGGATTTTACATAAAAATGAAAATTACAAGTTAAATCTTAAAGGAGTTCACTAACATTATTCAGTTACTCCTCCTCTAGATCTTATAACTTCATTTAGTCATCAAGACATTAAATTGTTTAGTTTCTTACGGTATGTTATCCCACTCTTCCCTTAGGTCTACTTTGAGTTCATGGAGAGTCCTAATGGGAAGCTGACAGTTTCTCACACGTCTATCTATCATATCCCAGGTATGCTCTATTAGAATGAGATCTAGATTTCTTGTTATTTGATTTTGATTACAACCTGATTACCTAATTTGGGATGTACAATTCCCTTGATTAACATAATTTAATTATTAATTTTTTTTCAACAGAAATTGAAACGGTTTTCATAAATAAACTTAACATCTTGTAATACCTGTTTCTTAAAAATAACACAACTAAACCTTTAATTTCATATCCATTAGGACAGACACAAAAAACATATTCATTCATTTTTTATTTTTTTATTTTATAATTACACATCTGAACATCTCCTATTCACTTCCCACAATAAATCGAAAAATATTCATTAATAAAAAACAAATTAACTCAGCATCTTAATGAAACAATTTAACAATCAAAATAAAACAAATATTTTTTTTAACATGTTTTCTAGATAAAATTCTAATTCTTCACTTATGTTTTCCTAAACACAAAGAGAAAATATTACAGTCTTTTAATTCCTAAATATAAAATCTCATAATAAACTTTACATGGCACTAAGAAAACTAAAAATCAGTCCTTTGTTACAATATATGTGCTGAATAGTTCTTGTTCAAACTTGTAATATTTTTACTAATATAAGCTGTTACAAAACTTCTCAATATTAAATGATGATTTATTTAAAAACAAATTATTCTTATATTTGTATTAAATATATAAAACTAAACTAGATTGCTCAACACAGATTAACAATAGATAAACGGAAATGTAAAATTAATCTTTTAAGTTTCTTTCTGTTTACCAAAAGAAAAGATTAAAAGTGAAGATAATATAAAAGTTCGCAAAATTCTTTATTAATAACTGTGAAAATTCTGACTAGAAATTACAGATCACAATTTTATAAAGGCTATTAGCCATTAATTTTTTTTAATGGTTTATGTGTTCTTGTTAATACAAAATCATATTAAAATTTTATCATGTGGCATTGAACATAATAACAATTTTTTGAGATCTATAAAATAAAAACAATATATATTTTTAAAAAATAAAATATAACATTAATATAGGGAAAGAGAAACACACTTTAAATACCTGAGAGTACCTATATAAAGTATTTTCCCAGAATGAAATCTGACACATGACTTTTCACATTATACTGAATAAACAGGGAAGTTAAATTTATAAGAACAACTCTATTAGACATTTGCACGACTCCATATCTAATAAAGATAGAATTTACTCACTCATTCTTTCATATAAAAAAGGTTTATTTTTCCCATAAAAAAAAAAAAACTTTACAAGGGATCCAATTTTATGGAGTAAATATAAGTAAAGAAAAAATTATTATAAACATGAAAAACAACCTAATGCAGTATTTAAACATCACTATCAGAAAAAAAAATCACTGATAAAGAGATCTCTTAATATTACACTAAGTAAAAATTTATAGTTATTAAAAATTTAATTAACTTCCCCATTTCAGTCTAAAAAAAAATACAACTAAATTAACTTACTTACATAAATTTATAAATATTTTATACAAATAAATTTATGAAAATATTATTATCATACGAAACACTGAGCATTTTCACCACACCACCAAAATACTGCTCAATTATCTTCATTTTTAGGTATGTTCAGCACAAATTAAACTGAAATAAAAAATATGTTTCAATTAATCAAACATATAAAAAAATAAATCTATGAATGGGATTTGATAATTCTTTTTCAAATTTGATTTCTCCTGTTCAAAATCTTGTTCAAAATAAAAATATGTTTCAGGTTGCAAATGATCCCTAACCTTAGCTACAGGTTAAGTTTTAAAAACAATCGGGCCTTTTCGAAAATCCAATAAGGTGGACCTAGAACAATATCAAATGTCACCAAAAAGTAGAAAAATTCTAGCTGATCAGAGGTTAGGGTTTGTTTCAATTTTAATACGGGTCAGTACCATAAGTTTATTTGGGTCACTGGTAAAATATTGGAATTTCAAAATGACATCTCAATAGTTACTAACCAATATACTCATGCATATTGCAGGGGTTTGGAAGATAAATTCTAAAGAAGCAAGACTATCCGAATTATTAATACTAGATTGAGATTGATACACAGGCACCATCTACTTAAAGAAAGAAATTAAGTTTCTATATTTCCAGGATGGGGAGGAGTGCCAAGCCAAGGCATCCAACTGTAATGACTATTATTAAACACATATGAGTCACCCAGAAGATAGAATGTGCAAAGTATAAACTTAACATGAAATTTTTCCAGGGACCACACTTCTTTTATCTTCTCATTAGCATTTTCTTCATTTCATCTGACCAAATTTCTCCTGTCCTCAATTTCTTCAACAATCTGCTAACTTTTCATTTTAGTACTTTGTGCGTGTTTATTTTGTATATCTGAGTCTATCGTTTCTGTTTACTTCAGGTCCTTTCTAACTTTGATGATCTAGGTTCATGTTCTTTACACTTTGATGTACTCTCAAGATCTGTTTAGTTTGCTGCCTTCTGTTAATTTCAGCAGAAGTTTCTTCATGTTATATATCATGTTAGACACTTGTCCAGTCTCTTGTTTACTCAGCAGTCAGTAGCCTTGTACTGTTTAATTGGAACCTAGAATTTTTCTCCATAATTTCATGACTAATGTTTCTCATGGGTACATAGTTTCTGGGTTATCCCTAAATACTATACCAATTATACCAGTAAATGGTAGACAATATCTAGTCCTTCAGTTTTTTCCCAAGCTTGATTGGTTGATTAAGTCACTGAATCTTCAATTCTGTTTCCCATTTCCATTGTCAATCATACAAAATATATTTGTTTTATAATTTTGGTTTCTTTCATAATAATTTTATGTTAGCACATCATTAGGCACAAATTTAACATAAGTCCAACAACAAAATAACAATTGAATAGTGATAGTAGATAAAGAAACTTGCATTGAAATAATTAAAACAGACATACCTCAATAACTATCTCTCCATTTCCATCTAAAGTTAGCTGGTACACCACGCTGCAAAACATAAATAGGTTTATTTAGGTTATGATCTAATAAATAACTGATTATTTTACATAAAAACATCATTAAAGCGGGATGAAAAATTAGTTTAAAAAATAACAAAAATCTTACATTAATAATTAAGAAATAAATTAATTAAATGTCTGTGTATGAATGTAAGGTTGCAAGGTGGCCCAGTCCTACAGAGCAAGCAGGCGATACTATAGAAGTTGGTTACTTTGCTCCTTAAAGGATAACAAGTTGCTGAATGTGGCACACCAGTGGTAGTGAAAGACCCAAAAGGGCTGATAGGGAAAGAGGAGAAGTATACCTCTCCATTGGTGTTTGTGGATAACTTTGCACCAGAAATTAGGGATACTTTGTGTCAGTAAACCTGTGATCTAAAGTCTCCTGATGTTTTAGTACATTACTTGATTATTTTTAATTTTCAGTATTTTTTTATATAATACTGATTTCAAATCAATAGAAAAAATATAATCATAAAAAAATTAATTTTGGTTTAGATTCATATTGAATAAAAATTTATTTTTTTTTAAAGATTTTTCATTATTTTACTCAATTTTTATTTCAAGAGAAAATGTATATCAAGCTAGGAAAAAAAATAACATCGGTCTATTACAAAGAATTTTCGAACAAAAATAAAATTTTATGTAACGTTTTTAGAGGTTCTTTTTTTTCAATGATGAAGACTAAATTGTTCCAGCTATTGATTCCTAGGTATTAATAATTAATACTATAAAAATAATAATACTTTTAGAAGGTACAGCAAAGTATCCCTGCATACCCATAAACTTAAAAGTTTCCCTGCATACCCATAAACTGCATACCCATAAACTAAACATAAACATAACCCATAAACCAAATTATCCAAGAATCTTCTTTTTGAAAAAATAAGAATTAAATATATCAATATCAACACACTGCAAACTTGCAATTTTTCTTTCTTTTATACTCTAAGGAGGCTTAATTGGAAATTTCAGGCTTTCTAACTCCTGTAGGTGGGTCGAAAACGCAGAATATAAAAAAAAAGACCAAAATCTGCTGCAAAGTAGCCTACATTGATGGCCACCCTTTGAATCTTGATTAGCATAGCTGCCTTTTTCTTTCTTTGACATTTTAAGGATGAGGCCCATGGTTTGACAGATGTCAATTCAACATTAAAATGAGCAATATTAGCGATAGAACAGTAGGAAGTATATAACAGATTTAGTCCCAAAGGGACAGTCATGAATAAACCAAACTCTGTACCACAGAGAAAACAGTAACACTATAAACCATGAAGGGTTAGGGTTCAGTACTTGATAAAGGAGAACTGTTGCTTGACCAACGGTATACAAACAGGACATAGTCACCATCCAAGGTTAACTATCAGGTTTTTTCTCCAACCTATATTTAATAACAAAATTATTGTTTAAAAAACGTTTTTAAATGGAGAAAGGATAATTGTAAATAAAGATTTTTAATTATATTTAAATAATTAGATATTAAAATAACAAATAAGGAATATCAAAATAGTAATAATAAACTTAACACCCCCTCCTCTCCCCCTTAAAAATACAGAACAAATGGACTTGTGTAATAACATATGGAAGATAAAAAAAAAATATTCGAAAGCATCAAGTAATCCATAATCCAAAGCCAAAATTAATAAGAAAGGAGACTATATGCAATTAAATAGTATAATATATAAGAAGTGATTAGTGATTAATTTGATTACCTTATTCAATCAATAACAAACTCTATGAATATATAAAACAATATCAGTATTTTCCTATGAGTATGAGCTAGATAAGATAGTTAACAGTTAAATTAAATAAAATCTATTAGACAAATAAATGACTAAGGATTGAATAACGTACATCAAAAAAATGGGAGAGGGTTAGATATTGAATGAAATAATAGGAGTCTTGTATGATATTCTCGATAGAATATTAGAATAGAATAGAACAGTAGGAAAAACATAAAAAAACTTTATTAGGACAATATCTCCTATGAACATTAATATACAGAAAAAAATACATACGCATACATTAGGTAGGAAAAACAAATTTGAATAAGTATAAAAGTAATCATATAGAATAAAATAAAAAAATAATTAAAAAACAATAAGTATTGAAATGTATAAAAAAATAAATTTTTCAATGAAATAAAAACTTAGCCATTTAAGAACAATCAATATCATCAGACATAAATAAAAGTAAAACTAAATATATAACAAGAAGATTAGTTATCTATTCTGAATAACACTCTCGTAAGAGAGTGTTATTCAGAATTATGAGCAGGTAATGGAAAAAGGGGGTTTTGAATGTATGTGGCAAATAAGTTTGCTGGAAATCAAAAGGAAGAGAACTTGAGAGGATGGATCAGGATAGAAAGCAATATTTGAATGCAACAATTCAGTGGGATGAGACCCAAATGTAAAAAAGACAATATTTTGTAGGTAGGGAGAGGACTGAGGACTTGAATTGAAGAATATTAGGGGTATTCATGGTATTGTGTTAATTGTAGAAAGTTTTAACATGCTAAATGTTATAGGTATAGAATTGTGAACGGCCCAATTTAAAGTCAATGTTATATATTAAACGCAGAGGAGCTTCAAGAGGATTTTCTGAGCAACTTTGTAACCTTTCCTTTCAGAATATCATTATTTGTACCCATAACATTATTAGAGTTTTAAAAACATCCAAAACAAAAACACCACAAACCAAACACAAACAAATTAATCATGAAAAACATTTCCACAAAACAAATATGTCTATATGAACTAGAAGGTTAGGGGTAAAAAACTTGTCCACCATGTAGTCCATATAAGAACAGCAGCAGATTTAATTTCAATCCAGAATTTAGAGATAAGGCCAAAATGTTTTCACGGATGAGGATCTATCTATCAAAAAGTTATGTTTTTAGGACGGATTATGACTATTGTATGATATTTGGATAAGATCAACAAAGTACAGAGACGAAACAAGCAGGTAATAAAAAAAAAAAAAAAAAAAGAAAGTTCTTTGCTGATTCTAAAACATGCAGATCCAACTAAGTGTCAGAAATCCAGCAAGTACTTTATTTGCCTGAATAGATGTAAAGGTTTTATTTTTCTGACACTGCCTCTGTTCAACCTAAGGTCAATTTATTTCAGATTTGATCAAGGAAATTTGAGTTTGATCAAACTTGGGGCATTCAAGCCATTTTGTTGTTTATTTTCTTCACTACTTTCAAGATTGAAGACTTAATACAGGAGATAAATCATTGTTCAATTATTATCAAATTAAGGGAGAGAAAATGCAATAAGAATTTTTCTCAAAACTGGATCAGGAATGATACATACATTTAGGTTAAATGGTATGTTAAAACTCAAAGATTTGATTAAATAGATTACACAGAGGGAAGCTGAGGACGAAGTACATATAGGAGAGGATGAACATCATAAGGAATCTAGATGATGAATTACTTGATAGGCAAATAAAAGGATGGAGAAGGTAGATGGTGTGAGGATTCAAGTCTTCAAGATTCAAGCCTTCACACTTTCAATGATACATAGACCTACAAAACTGAAAATACAACTAACCTGATCATGGTGGATAAGCGAGTAGAAAGGTATGGAAAAAGAAGAAAGAATGGAGAGCACTAGTCAGGTTTCTAAAACCACAGAAATATGATAACTTCTAAATTAAAACTGCAAGAATTCATCATAATGAGCAAGTATTGAGAATAAATGTAACAGATGGTTAGAACAATAAGGAAACTGAAGAGGCATCAGGAAAGCAAGGACAGTATTTGATGAGTAGACATTGCATCAAAGTTGATTTAGAAGATAACAGCTAATATTAAATAAATTATAAACAGAAAGAATAAATATAGTGTTCTGTCAAAACCGAAATAAGAAAAGAGAAGACCTAGAAGAAATAGAAAAGTGGTTTAAGGTCTGTGTTCATCCAGATATTTTCAACTTAAGTTAAGTATCAGAAAATGATAAAATTTTAAAGATGAAATGTTTCAATTATCATCTTTAGATGTTAGTTCGTCCTTTAAATAAGTTGGATATGATTATCCTTTCCTTTTTTTCTAAAAATTAACTCCTTCCTTACGTGGAAAAATATTTTATGAAATACAATCAGAAAGTTGTTGTAATTGTTTTTCTTCAAATTAAAAATTCAAAGGATCCATCCCATAAATATTTCTAGCTTATTACACTGAATTGTCTACATTGAGGGGCATTTATTTAATCAATAAATGATAATCAAGTATTTCATTTAATTCAGCAAATTCTGCATTGAATATGATATTTTTTGTAACTCTTAAAAGTTATAGGAAAGCAAATATTTAGGATCTGGATGGTAAAATATAAGGGTCTAAAATAATTCTGTAGAAGCTGAATAAACTTAAATTAGCTAATTAAATATAACTACATAATTAATGATGAGAAAACAAGAATTTTTTTTATTAACAGGAACTAATTATAAAAGTTATATCCTTTTTGTTGATTGATTTAATTCAATATCAATTTTATATTCTAAAAGAAACGTCTAATAATTAAGCCTTCATACTTCTTCATTTCCTCTTCCAAGATGTGACGTTTCAAACTATATTTTCCATCACCAGAAACTTATAAATATTTCTTGTTTATCTTTTTTTTTTTTTCATTTTCAATTTAGTAAGTTCATTATTACTTTTTTTTTTTCATTTTCAATTTAGTAAGTTCATTATTACTTTTTTTTCATTTTCAATTTAGTAAGTTCATTATTACTTTTTTTTTTTTATTTTGGTTATCATTAACTATACAAGTTTATTTGTCACTTTTCTTCTTCCTCATTTATAAAAAATTATATATTTTTATCACATCATCAGATTTTAGGCACCTCATTTCATATCCTGGTGTGAAAAGTATGAAGGTTTTATTATTAAAAACTTTCTTTACAACATAAAGTTGACATCAAACTTATTTTGATTTATATGAAATAACAGAAAACAATTTCATATATTCTAGATCAGTGGTTCTCAAACGAAAAACAATTTCATATATTCTAGATCAGTGGTTCTCAAACGATACATGGACTGCGAGTGACTTGGAGTGGGCTGCAGGAGAGTCTCATTTTTGTAAAAATTAAGTGTTAGAAATATTTTATTAATTACCTTTTCCTGATACTTGTGTTAGCTATGGGGAACCTTAAACCTTAACCCTATGGTTGGGAGTGGCAATGGTTCAATTTTGGGTCATTGGTCCGCAGACATCCATGGGTTGGGAACCACTGTTCTTGATTAATAATAAAACAGGACAGGATGCTTGACAATATTAATTTTTCCCTAACCTTAGTTTGTTGTATGCAACATTTGTAATAGGATATTGAACTAATTTTGATTTATTTGAAATAACAGAAACAAATTTCAAATCTTCTTGATTAATCTGAAAACAGGCCAGGGTGCTTGATAATATCCATTTTTCTCTAACCGTAGTTGTATGCAGCATTCATAACAGGATATGGAACTAATTTTTATTTATATGAAATAACAGAAACCAATTTCAAATCTTCTAGATTAATATGAAAACAGGGCAGGGTCCTGGACAATATCCATTTTTCTCTAACATTAGTTTGTTGTATGCAGCATTTGGAATAGAAATACATTTCAATTTTTTCAAAAATGATCAGGATACGTAAGTTCCATACTTGCCAAACACAGAAACCATTTTTTTCTGTAGCCTACCTTCTGCAGTATTTTAATCTATGCTTGAATGTCAGGATGGTCAAATAAGAACAATCTACATTTTAAGGATACACTGTCTGAAAACTTTTTTCTTTAGACAGCCCACATTCTCTTTCCACAGGCGTTCGCTCAGTTAGTTTTTTAGGATCTACTTCTGTAAAATTATTACTATCCTCAGCATTTTCATCAATGCTTGACTGATCCATATCATCATCAGTTGTTCTCTAAAACATATACAACCATAATGCATCATAGCAATAAGAACAAAAATCAAAAATATGAATTGAGTAATTACATTTCCCATCATATAGTTATATTAACAGACAATGGAAGATTCAAAATAAGACCAATACAAAAAATACATTCTAATACTTACTGTTAGAACACTCAAATACTTACTGTTTGACCACAGTTTAGAATTGCAAAAACAATAATTTAATTAAATATGTATAATCAACTATAAAAAGCATCTTTTAAAAACCAATATCTGTTTCTTAAAATGGAAAATTAAATATTTACCTTCTTTCATTTAAACATAAAAAATTAACTCTTCCCTAAGTAAGATTTTAACAATTCTGCTACTCTTAAATAATTAAGGAATACAATTTCACAATAACAATCAATTAATGTAGAAAAAACTAAGATAAAGAGTGTTGATCAGCCTTCACCTACGAATCAGCTTCAGGTTTAAAAAAAAAAAAAATACAAGGACTAAATATATTATAAACACATATAAAACACTTCATTATAAAATTATTCAAAGGGTAAAACAACCATACACCAAACAGTAAAAAAAGAACTTAAGGGAGCTCAACTGAAGAGATCACTTTATATATGTTTTCATAATTTAAAGAAAGAATTTACCACACAAAACACATTTCTAAACCCTTATTTAGCTAACAACTTCTCACCACTGTTTAAATTCTTTAAATGATTTTTTTTCTTCCTGAATCACATTATTCTGTAAAATAACATATATATATATATAACATTTCAATATTATAAAACTCTTAAGAATACTATCGATAATGGCTAAAAAAAATTACAAAACCAGTGGTTTCTTTTTATAAAACTAAGATTTCTGTGAATTTGACAATATCTGTGACATATTTGTAAAACAGCCACTTTTCCTACTTTTTTTCTTTTTGCTTTCTTTTTTTTGCATAACTTTTGACCGACCAGGGAAAGGTTTAATACTTTTTTATAAACAAAATTACGAATTAATGTACAATTACCTATTCACATGTACATTGATGTGGGTATTTCTTCATTGATCAAATACTAAGTTTAGTATTTTAATTAACAGCAAATTATAAAAACAGAGGGAAGAAAAAGACAGAAAGATAATTCCACTGAAAGGTCCACATTATTCTACGACAGAATGGATGGTAAAGGAAACTTCTGAAAGACCTAGAGCAGCAGCATTAGGTAAGGACCATCAATAACAACAGCCCATGTGACTAAGTAGTACTTAAAGTATTTGTTAACTCATCAAAAATTCAGTATATGGAAATAAAAAGAGTGCAAAATACTGTTTGGAGCTGGAAGTAATAACAGCTGAAAAACCAGTTGTGAGATATCTTATCTTAACCTGAAAAAGCATCACTTCGTCAGCAAGATATCTGAAGCTGAGAAAGGGTTAATTTATATAATGATTAAATTTACTATATTATGCAAATCTAATATTACAAAAGGGTCACAAAGTAATTTTAAATGTTGAGAACATTTTTAAAAAGTATTTAATTTTTATATTAAACTTAATTTGATTATAGATACACATGGAAAGTGTAACAAATTGACAGAGAAATTTTGTTGCAAAGATTAAAGGACTGAATGCAGGCCATTAGTCAATAATTGAGCCTGGTCAGCATGGGTATTCAGATTAATTATTTCAATTAGAGAAAACCAAGAATTAAAACACTAGTTATCTATCTACAAATGCTTTAACAATATTATTTTTAAACATCAGAACTTTTTAAATGTAACCATTCATTTCTTCGCCAACATTTTATTTATTTTTCTTTTAATTTTAGATTAATATTAAGCAAGAACAATCAAGAATAAACTATTCTACTAACCACTAAGAAATCAAATAATAAATTTATAAAGTACTGAAGCAAAAATAAGTGGTAGATTATAATTGTCAGGCAACTTAGTAGAAAACCCAATACTTTTAAACATTATGAAAATAATAATAATTAACTATCATTTCCAGATTTTTTAAAAATATATCTTCCTGTTTGATATTATAGATTTTCCAAAACACTTTCTGTAATCTAAGACCTTATATATTTACCTTCATGAACAAAAATAAGGTAATACAAATGTTATACTCTTAATATTCATCTTCAAGTGGTTTTATGAAAAGTAAAGAATCTCTTAACAGTATTTATACCAATTTTTGAAAAACTGTATTTATTATTTTACTCTGGTCCTTCTTGTCCTTCTTCTGGTTGTTTTTCAGGAGAAAAATTACGGTTAGAACTAAATTAGAGAAACAAAAATAAATTAAAATAGGGTTTCTTACTTTTGTCCATTGTGCTAACTTATTTAAATTCAGGAGGTGTTTGATTGTACACCGTTATTGCAACCCTTCTACTCTGTGATTATGACTTTTTTGCATGAAGTGTACATTTTAGTTCAATAAATGCAGTCGTATTTTTTAACTAATGTAATAAACAGTTATAAATTAAGCGACTCTTTAAAGTACAAATAAGAATGATTTTTGTACAATGAAAAAATAAAATAACTTTCAAGTTTTCACTTCAACACAGTTCAAAAGGTATATTAGTTAAAGTAACGCTTTTTTCAAAAGAAATAACCTTTTAATAAATTCTTTCTTTAATTCTTCATTTTAACGTTTCAGGCAGTTTGCCCATTACATAAAGTCAATATTCTATAAACAAAATACTGCACAATCAACAGTCTAAAAATTATAGAATAATTTAAATCAATATGTTAAAATTAATTGCTAGTTATTTTCAATATAATTTATCATTAACAATTATACATTAATTTTTTTTAAAAATTTCAAATTTGAGATTAGGCCAAAAATTTTAAGACAGATCATTCCTTCATCTTGCATTTATTATGTAATGGTCATAAGTCGAAAAACTAAACAAATTTTTATATTAAAAATCTTAAATCTAAAAGTTATTTTTAAAAATCTCTTGGTTTGCTGTAATCCTAAGTATTTTCACACTATTTGTCATATTTTTCGAAAAAAAAAAAAAAAAAACCCATACTTTAATAAATTCAGATGTTAAATTTTAATGTTATTAATTATTTATTTAATGTTATTTCACCATTAAAATCTGTTTTTTATATTCATAACATTCCTCTAAGCATTACTTTTTCACTGCATAGTGCTATATGTTATTGAGTGAAGAGTTGACCTAATCCTATAGATCTCTACAGTGTACTTACTCTAATTTAAATTTTTACTGATTACTTATTATTTTTAAAATTCTATTTTACAAATGATGTACATAATGCTAGTCAAAATA
>NW_027114912.1:498668-504563 GCF_000696795.3 Halyomorpha halys
TTTGTTTTTCTATCTGTTAATATTTCTTCTCCCCTATTATGTATATTACCATTTATTGTTCACCTAATTTAAATACTTTTTTACTATGTTTACTTTACAAATTATTTTCATTATTGTGCCATAACTGCAATCCCCACTCCTCCCAATCCAACTGTCACTTTGTTTTTAACTGCCGTCAAAACAGGTATGCATTTTGTCTCATCATTTGATTTGTATTTTTTTTTTTTCTTTTTACATCTCTTTATTTGCATTTTCTTTAATATTTCTTCTCTTATCTATCTGTTACTATTACCCTTTTCATTTACTATTTACAACCTTTAATTTTTCTTATTATATCTTACTTTTTTTTACATTTTTTACCCCTGTTATTCTACACTTATGTTTTTTTAGAAGGAATTGCAGCATGGGGTTGAACAGGGTATCCGGTAAACCACATTGGAACGGTGTAAGAAAGGAATAGGGTCTTTCAATTTGGAAAAAAGATAGGAAATTTAAATATAATTTTTCTTATTATATCTTACTTTTTTTACATTTTATACCCCTGTTATTTTACACTTATGTTTTTTTTCTCTTTTTTTCCTTTTTCTAACTATAGTGTTTGTATCTTTTTTAGCCCTGACAAACCCCTGCAACGTGGGGCGAAACGTTGGCTCAATAAGATAGTATAATTATCTACTATTTGAGTTTTTTTGACCGCACCCGGACCATATTCCATTCATTAATTTTTAATGTTTTTTCTCCTTATTTTTCCAATTAGATTTTAAATAGGGATATAGGATTTTAAAAATAGAAAATACTTGGAATCCATTAATATAACAAAAATTAGGTGAATTTTAAAACTGACAAAAGGTATAAGACATCATTAATAAAATGGTAATGGTGATGTTACATTAAGAAATAATAATAACATTAAAATATAAAATATCAGTTAATTAAAGTATGGTTTTGTTTTAAATTTTTAGATAGATATAAGGAATAGGGTGAAATTACTTGAGATTAATGCAAAACAAGAGACATTTTTCAACTTTTAGATTCAATATTTTTAATATAAAAATTTGTTTTGTTGTTTTAACATATGACCATCACATAATAAAGGTAAGAATTTAATTAAATTTTTATGTTCTACAAAAATTAATACATAATTGTAAATTAGTTTTGTAAATGGTAAATTATATTGAAAATGACTAATAATTAATTTCAACTTATTGACTTGAATTGCTGTATAATTTTAATACTATTAATTGTGCAATATTTTGTTTTGAGAACAATGAACTTGATAACAAAATAATTCTAATACTGTTTATCATGTAATCCTTTGTTTTTAGAACAATGAACTTGATAACAGAATAATTCTAATACTGTTTATTGTGTAATTCTTTGTTTTTAGAACAATGAACTTGATAATGGACACACTGCCTGAAACATTGATAAAACGATGAATTAAAGAAAGAAATTGTAAAAGGGTTATTTCTTCCGAAAAAAATATTATAGTAATACAAGTAAAATAGTAAAGTAATACAAAATAAAATAATTTTAAAAGAGTAGGCATTAATTTCATAATTGAAAGCATGACATGAATATTTCATTTATGTGAAATCCACTTATTGTTGTTTTCGAAATAATTAAGTAGGTTATGTCCTACTAACTGTATAAGCACAATTAATCAAGAATTCATGGTATTGTTTTAATATATTTATAATTAATTTAGGTGTGTATTATACTCACCGGAACAGCATTATCTTGAGGAGGAACATTATAATGATGAGGACGAGGTGTTTGAATATGATGACCAGGGTATTGTTGATATCCAGAATAATAGGAGTGTAAAGGTGGGGCAGGAGGATTAGTGTACTGGGAAAATGGTGGCTGATTATAAGGGTATTGATGTCTTGAAACACCAGAATACTGTTGGGGGGAATAGTAGGCTTGTGGGGATGGAGATGGAGGAGGCATTTGGTTCTGTTGAATCACAATATTGCTTTGATTAGAGTAGCCACCAGAATATTGCGTTTGAAATCCTGATGCAATAGGAGGTACTGTATATGGCACAGAAGAGTTGTTTAATGGTATATCATTTTTCAATGCCTGTCCACTGGAAGAACCAGCACCTACAGCTGAACCATTAGGTGTGGCTGATGATTCTTCTTTAACAATTGATGATTCAGGACGTTCAGCTTCCACATTCTAAAAAAAAAAATTCAAACCATAAGGCCATTACAAAAACAATAAAACTAAAATTTATATTAGTTATATACCTAAACCAGGGAAAGTGTCTTATGACAACCCCAAGGCTTATAGACCTATTTGTCTGACATTTCTAAATGAAAGTACTTGAAAAGTCATTGACAGACATATTAGGGAAACTACGAGTTAGAGAGACCACTACACTGCGCAAAATTTGCCTATCAAGCCAATAAATCATGTGAAGATGTCTTACACCATCTGGTTTCTAGGATTGAAAAAATTTCCTAGGCTTACAACGAAATTATGGCGGGCATCTTTATTGACATTGAAGGTGCCTTTGATCGCACCCCTTACAAAACTATAGCTTTTTTTTTTTTTATTTATTTAATGTAATTTACAACTGTACAAAACAATACAATAGGTAAATATGTTGTATGTTTCATATACACTTGAAAATCTTGGGAAGGAACCACCCATTGGTACTTCAAACATTAATTTAAATTAGAAGGTCCCGTGGCCATCTTCTTTTCAGACGCCTCGGAGGATTATCAGGGATTGTTAAGGATGAAAGATTAAGAATTGATGGGTTAGGATGGTTAAGGAGTTTGGAATGAAAAGAAGCAAATCTGTTTTGGGTCAAATCTGCAACGAATGGGATGTTAAGGTCTTTGTGAATGAGTTTATTTGTAACGTAATAAGGAGCATCAAGGATTTTACGTAGGATTTTGGATTGTAATGATTGGATGCGGGAAGAATGTTATGGTTTGGTGGAGCCCCAGAGCTCAATTCCATATGTCCAAATTGGTCTGATTATCGTAGTGTATACTATTTTTTTGTAGTGAATGGGAAGTTTAGAGCGTTTGTCAAGTAAGCGTTGTAGCAATCGGAATCTACGAGCAGTTTCTTGTCATTTCAGTCTTGCGTATGGATTCCAAGTAAGTCTCTTGTCAAGATGGAGTCCTAAGTATCGAATCTGTTCAACAAGTGTTAGTGGAGTATTTAAAAAGGATACTGTACAACAGGAGGGCAGAGGTTTACAACGGAGAATAAAGGTGATCTGGTGGGATTCGTCAGGATTTATTTTGATTCTCCAGTTCTTATACCATTCTTCAATAGATGTTATGTGTGCCTGTAGTGTTTGTGATGCATTAGTTGAGTCGTTGTTTTCAGAAAGTATACATGTGTCATCAGCATCAAAACTATAGCTAGAGCCATGAAAATTAAATGGGTGGGACAGCTTTCTTCCAAATTGATTTGCACAATGCTAGAAGGCAGAATGCTCACATCAGAGCTGAGTCATACAAAAATGTGGATGAAGCCTGTACTGTCGGCTGTCCACAAGGTGGTGTAGTATCTCCTCTCCTGCGGTGCTTGATGATTGACACCCTTGTTGATTAAATCAAATGCTGTAGGCTTTTATATGCATAGATATGCTGATGATAACATTGTGCTGATAGGAGGCAAATTTCCAGAGACTATTTCTGGATTGCTTCAGACATCAGTAGACATTATGAATGGATGGTGTCAGGAATATGGCCTAGGCATCAACCCTCAAAAGGTCAGTTTTTGTGTCTTCACTAACAGACGGAATGTCATAATCAGACCGCCGCATTTAAACAGCGAATGATTAGATTTCTGCAGTGAGGTTAAACATCTTGGCGCTACTCTTGACTGTAAACTGAAATGGCAAGATCAAGTTGAAAGGACCAGTATGAAGGCACTAAGGTGTCTCTGGGTATGCAAAGGAGCAGTAGGTAAATCCTGGGCCCTTAAACTAAAAGTAATTTATTGGATGTACATGGCAGCGATAAGACCCTTTGTCTTATGCCACTATTATTATGGTGCCATAAGGTTATGATCAGCAAATCTCGAGCTTAGCTAGGGAAACTTCAGAGACTGGCATGCCTTATGATAACTGGAGCCATGAGCACCACTCCCTCAGCAGCGATGGAACATAACACTGCTGCATATGGAGATTGAATCTCCAGCCCTCAGCTCCACATATAGCTTTGTGAAATTAGAAACTAATTCCCAGTCCCAGCTGTGCATGGCAGCTTGTTCAAGAGGATCAATGCAGACGGGGTGCTGGGTGCATTCTGATCTTCTTACCCTTGAGGGCAAGGCTGAGTTATTTTGGAGGAACACCAGAAGACTAGAGCAGTCAAAGATGTTCCTAAAGGGATCCTGCCCAAAAAAAGTAATATACTTCTTAATATGGACAGGAGCACTTAAAGATGGGCGACAGGACACTGTCAGTTGATAAGAATCTCTATAAAATGAGACTGACAGTCACCAATCTGCAGGTTTCGCAGAAAGGATGAAGAGACTGTGTACCACATTGTTTTCAGATGTGATGCACTGGCCAGGATAAGATTCCTTACCTTTAGAAAAGATCATATCTTAGATCCTAAATTTTTCAAGTAAATCACAGTGCTTTAAGGGGTTTAAAACATTTAAAAGTGGCAATTTTGATGCGAGACAAGAATCTTAAGTGTAACAGATCATAGATAACTCCAGGGAAACCATTGACAACTATGACATGACCAAATCGCTATGGACAAAGGGAGTGCTTTGTGTTTGGTGGAATCGGAAGGGTGTGATCTATTATAAGTTGCTAAAACCTAGAAAAACCGTCAATACTGAAGGCTAATAACAACAAATGATCAATTTGAATCACACTTTGCAAGAAAAATGACCAGAATATCAAGAATGCAACACCAAGTGACAACGCTTCATGATAATGCACCATCACACACAGCAAAACTGGTCAAAAAAACAATTTTGACATTTTGTTCGTAAATACTTGCAAACGAAGCTTACCACACATGGCTCCATCCCATTATTATTTATTTGCATTAATGGGACACACACTAGCTAAGCAGCGCTTCACATCTTACAAAAATGGCCTGATGATGGTTTGCCTCAAAAGAGGGACAGTTTAGGCGAGGCATCCACAAATTGTCAGAGATATGGGAAAAAGGTGTAACTAGAGATGGGCAATGTTTCTAATTAAACAATGTTTTTCATTTTTATACAACAAACATGTATTTTGGTTATCTTAGGGCGTATTGGCAAGAAAGAACCCTAGGACAAGACAAGTGTCTAGTATTTTTTGGCCAGGTATCATAAAAATAGTTTCATAGAAATCGGTGATCCTACATATGTAGCCTCCCCTTGTAAGCTTTATTCCACAAAATCAAATTGATAAGTTTCATAGGTAGGCTGGTATATCAGTTCAAAACAATCCACAACTACTAATGTATCAGTAGATAGTAAGAAACCAGGAGGCAAAATCAAACAGATATAATCAACTTCAGAGCTATGATTCATGAAGATTGGGCTAAAAAAAAAAATCAAGAAAGACTGAAGTGAACTAGCAACTATAATTATAAAAATAGGAATGCGTCTTAAGAGCAATTATGGGATATTAATCAGACATGAAAATTAATAATATATAGGGTGATTTAGACATATTTCAAAGATATATAGGAAGATGGTCAGGGTTGCGGTCACAAGTGAAACAAAAGTAGTTTACAACTATTTTATTTTCCAATGTTTCGCCCCACTTTGCAGGGCTTCATCAGGGCTAAAAAGATACAAAATGAAACTATGTTAAGATAAAATGATAGAAATAAAAATAAAAAGATACAATGAAAAGAATAAAAAAACAAGTAACAAAGGCAAGAGTAAAAGTTTCATATAAAAATACGT
>NW_027114912.1:505855-515810 GCF_000696795.3 Halyomorpha halys
TATATAATTTTTTTTTTTTTTTCCCGTATTGTTTTTGTTTTATATACATCTCCTGTACTTCTTTAGCTTTATATTTTACGTATTTTTATATGAAACTTTTACTCTTGCCTTTACTTGTTTTTTTATTCTTTTCATTGTATCTTTTTATTTTTATTTCTATCATTTTATCTTAACATAGTTTCATTTTGTATCTTTTTAGCCCTGATGAAGCCCTGCAAAGTGGGGCGAAACGTTGGAAAATAATAATAATACTTCATGGATTCTAGTGCCACAAGTAAGATAAAATAAATCAACTTAACAATTCTTTTATACCTATGTAACTGAATAGACGACCCAATGAACATCATATAAATAGTTTTGATTCAATAAAATACTTTAAATTATCACCAACCTCGCTACTGTTCATACTATCTTCTGCACCAGAGGAAGAAGTTGCTGAAACAGGTTCTACTTCTCTAATTCCGTTCCCAGCATCACTGGTGGATGATGCCTCTTCTTTCCGGGTTTCTTCATTATTCATTAATGTACCTCGATTTCGTTCTTTTCTCAACAATTCAGTTTGTTTTTCAACCATCTTTTGATAAGTTTCTTCATCAACTGCTCTTTGACAGTGCTTTAATAAAGAAATAAAATAATTAATAAAAATAAAATCATGGAAGAAGAAAATTGAATAAATCCAACATTAAATATTATAAGATGCATTAAAATCATTGATTTACATTTAATAAGACTTATTTAAAACAAAATTAGTATTAATATCACAAGAATAATGAAAGGAAGAACCAAAATATTATTACAACTGAAAAATGATCAATGAAAATTAAATGCTTAGAATGGCAATAATGAGAAACTTTAAGTATTAAATATTTAAAAAAAAAAAAACATTTAAGCAAAAATACACAGCTATATTTCAAAAAGTATAGTAAAATCCTAATTTTAAGGTATAGCTAAGTAATTTGGAAGATTTATCTTCCTATTTTAGTAGTATATAGAGGATCAAGAAAAATGAAAAGATTTTGAGAGTTAATTGAAGACCAATAAATATACACAGATATTCAGCAGAACAATACAGCTTCTTGCTTACGCTGATGACATTGACATTGCTGGATGCTCTTTCCAAGCTTTCTCTGATGGATTTATGAAATTAGCTGAAGCAGCAAGAAAAATGGGGCTTGAAGTGAATGCAGAAAAGACCAAATACATGGTCACAGAGGAAATCCCCAGACCCGGTGAAGAAATCATGATCGGAGAATATACTTTTGGAAAAGTACCTGAGGTTTGTGTATCTTGGATCGCTCATAACCCAAGACAATGTTGTGGACTCCGAAATTAAATGAAGAGTCCTATGTGCCAACTGCTGTTATTATAGCCTCAGTCCCTATTTTAGGAGCCGTGCCTTGTCTAAGGACAACAAGATTTATTTGTATAAAACAATTATTTGGCCACTTCTTCTGTATGGCTCGGAATCGTGGACTATCTCCAAGGCTGTTGAACACAACTTAATGGTCTTGGAGAGGAAGATTCTCCATAAAATATTTGAAGCTGTGAAGGTTGAACAGATATAGAGACGTCGAACAAACCAGGAACTCAAAGTTGTATATAAGGAACCAGGCGTTGTTCAGTTTGTGAGGCTCAGTAGATTGAGGAGGGCAGGGCATGTTGCTCGGATGGCTGAGAATGATCTGCCAAGGAAAATGGTGACCCAGGTACTATATGGAGCAAGACTCAGAGGAAGACCACGTCTTCGATGAAGTGATAGTGTGAATGGTGATGCCAGGATCATGATGGGAGTGAGGAACTGGATGGCGGCTGCACAAGATCGTAATGATTGGTGGAGGCTAATGCAGGAGGCTAAGACTCGACATCGAGTTGTGGAGCCAAATTAATAATAATAATAATTGAAGACCAGAATTGGTATTAAGGTGAGTAGCAAGTTGATAATAATAAAATAAATATCCAGAAAATTACTTTATATAAAACTTTAAAGAAAAGAAACAAAGAGGAAAGATCTTTAATATTGAGGAAGATATAAGTTTATTTAACCCTATGAACTCAGTTGTCCCATTTTAGGGGATATGAAACTTTATTAGCGATTATGGAGAATGAACTTATTCCACTGCAATTTTTTAAGAAATTGGTTTTAAAAATATCAACATACATGATTGAATAATTAATAAAATTAATCAACATATATATCAATAAATAAACCCACCAGTTTTATGCCAAAAGAGATTGTATGAGTAATATGAGTAAAAATAAGAAAAAAAAAAGTTAAATATTAAGGCATGAGTATAACCGAAGTGCGAAGTAACCAAAGAGAATTGTATGAAACTCAATCCTACCTTTTTAAGCTCTTCCTGAAAGGCTTCACTAGATTCAGCAAATTTTCGCTTTTTGGCTTCAAATTTTTCTTCAGTCTGCTGAAGTTCAGCTTCGAGTTTTTTCTAAAAATAAAAATGAAGTAAAAAAACATTTATAACTATTTCACAAATGTTCATGCAGAAAACTAAACTTATGTTGAGAGGGTGAAGAAATGAATGGAATTTACAAAAACTAGATGAAATAATATTAAAAATTAAATTTGTTAATAATTTGCTGTTCATGGATAACACCTTAATTTATATACTTATTACTAAATATAACAATACACAGCTTAACCTTGATATGATAATTATTTTGCCTAAATACTAAATCAAAATTCGTTCTTCATAATAATTGCAAAACAAAAGTTAACTTTTTTTCATAATTGCATAGCTGACTAGGATAACTATGGAACTCTAATTGAGTCACTATAGTATTAGGGTGTCCCATAAGTTTTTACCACATCACCC
The DNA here is from genome assembly GCF_000696795.3 of Halyomorpha halys. Classification (NCBI taxonomy): domain Eukaryota; kingdom Metazoa; phylum Arthropoda; class Insecta; order Hemiptera; family Pentatomidae; genus Halyomorpha; species Halyomorpha halys. The sequence continues at coordinate 508,687 of NW_027114912.1, forward strand.
TATATATGACCTCAAGCTGGCTATATTCGTAAATAATCAGGCTTATCTATAATCCGTTTATGGTATTAATTTTAGCCTTCTCACAGCTCTTTCAAAGTACGTTTCATTGGTGACTAAGTCTTTTTTTTAATATTTTTCTATACCATTCAATAGGGATAGCCAAAAGAAGCTTTTGGGGCATGTTATGCTCCATTGCTTCAAAAAATGTAGTAGTGCAAATGGCACTGCAGAGGAGATTTTCACAGTTTATGGAAGTGGTACAACGACCATTAGAACCGTCCACAATAGGTTCAAGAAATTTAGAGCAGGCAATTCTGATTTGAAAGATGAAGACTGTAGTGGCTGCCCACCAATGATGAACATACAACTTTGTAATAGAATGAAACAACTTTGCAAGCAACACTATATATTAAGAATGATTGAATAGTTTTATTTTACATGAATCAATAAACTAAGTAATGCTCAGATTAAAAATAAAAAATTAAAAGGATTCAGAAGGAACTATACCTGGTGCATGGTTAATGATTGTACTTGTCGGTTCAGAACCTGCATTCTAGCAGTAGTCACTACAGATCTAACATCAGGAACAATTGAGTCAGAAAAAATTTCATTAATCAATCGGTGATTCCTTAGATAACGAGCATAAGCAACATGCTTAACTGAATAACCATCATCTTGATCTAAACAGGAATTAAAAATAAATATAAAAGAAAAAATTATTAATAAAAATCTGACAAGGTGAATTTGAGCCAACCAAAAAAAAGAGAATAAAATTTGTGAGTATTTTTTAAATAAAACTATACATATAATAAATAAAAAAAAAAAGATGCTTTGAACTTACAAGAAAATAAAAATTTCAAATAATTTTTAGAGAAAATAAATGGGAGTCTACTTCACTTTTTCACATAATTAAAATTAATAAGAGAGTAATAATAACCAATCATGAAATAAAAAAAATTAAGTAAAATGGATATCTATTAATTACATCACTAACGTTATCCTCATTAAATTTGTTTAAAATTATGGATTTCAATAAGACAAACCATCATCATCTTCAGCAGGTTGAATATCAATTCTTCGATCTTGTTTACTGCTTCCTGATGACCTGTCATGAGATTCCCTGTCATCGGAAGATTGTTGAGCTAAACAATAAAAATAAAAATTAAAGAATTGATAAGACTAAAATAAGGTATATTCATAAAATGACATAATTAAAAAAAACATACCCATGCATGTGCATATAAACTATTATGTATTATGCATATAAAAGCAGAAAAACCAGATAGTTAATATTTCTGATTTTAAAGGCTAATTATGAGAAATATGTTTGTTATTATGGGTAATTGGTTTAATATAGAGAAGGTTGGGACCACATTCCTTCAGGATAGAAAGAGGAAGAAATAATCGCTCATTTGTCTTGTGACTGCTTCACTGGACTCTCCTTTTCTCAACTGTAAGTTTTTTAACCTTTCAACATCTTTAATTTTCAAACCTTGCAGTTTTAATCATAAAAAAAAATTCCTTTAGCTATTCTAATAAACTATAATGATTTATTGGAATAAAGAAGTAGCCTATAGAGAAGGGTGGAGCATCCGACACATCGTAGCAATATTTAGAGTAACTAAGTCCACTATGCATTCCCGGTAAAAAAATAAAAGATGTTGAAAGGTACTAAAACTTACTTACAGTTGAGAAGAGGTGAGTTCGGTAAAGTAGCCTCAAGACAAAGGAGCATTTATTTCATCCTCTTTGGATCGTTAAACAGATTATTTCAATGTATTTAGTCTCAGCCTACCCTACACTAACCGAATTCCCCACAGAAGCAAACATATTACTCACATAATCAGCCTTTAAAATTAGAAATACTAAATGGTTAAAACTACACATCATTGTCATTTCTGATTTAAAAGGATTAAGTATTTTTTAACTTAAAAAAAAAAATAAAAAACGTGAGATTATGACAACACATTTTCAGTCAAAATGTTAATAAGTTTAAGTTAATCTTGCTGCTTTAAAAACATTACTTACTGTCTTTACCTGATTTTCCACGAGCCTTAGCAGCCATGTATGCTAAGTAAGCAGGAGAGTTGTGATATGCTTTTAAACTTTTTTCATATTCCAACTAAAACAATTTATTTATTTTTTAAATTAAAATAGGTAAAAAAGTAAATAAAATAACATAAAAAAGTTTGTATTCCATGGATGTTTTATTGTGAAAAAATTGTTCCTACAACTTCCCCACTCCACACATAATGTTCCTCCAACATTTAATAATATGGATAATCCATATTTCCAGTAGTTACATAGTTCTATATATTCATATGAAATACTTTGTCATATTAGTTGTTTGTTATCTATACTTCTTCGATAAATCATTTTCACTATAAACACTTTTCTTTTGAAAGTATTCATAATAATGTAAGCAATAAATTGTTCAGTGATCCAACACTCTTAATAACTGACACTTTGTATTGATAGTTCGTAAGCACACTAAGTACAGACAAACTAATACAAAATATGCAACATGCCTAACCACTTTAAAGAACCTGGAAAATTAAAATAAGAAGAGTTGGAACATTGCACTCAATAATGCAAAGAGTGTAGTTATTAAAAACAGAAAACCAAAGCTAATTCTATAAAAACAATACAGAATGTTGACTTTAAAAGTACAAAGTAATTTTATATTTATATCTTATCAGCTTCTAATCTAAAACCTTCCTTATGTATTAAAGAAGATCTGTAAATCATATTAAGAATCATAAATTAAGAAATAATTTAATTCTTTATTAGATTAAAAGATAAATTTTGGATGCACCATAAATTACAACTGAAAGACTTGAAATTCAACAGAAACTGTTACAAAACATTTGATTCCTTCTTTGATTCTTTGATTCTTGCCAATCAAAGTACATAATACGTTTTTCAGCATCTGAGTTATTATGTTTTATATCTGCTGAAATTAATAACATAATCGAAGTGTTAAACCAACAATATAGTCCAGATTTTTCATTTTATGTAAGAGAAAATGTTAAAAAATTTTCATTCATATACCATTCATAAAATCAGTTCAAATATCACTGTGCTTTTCAGTAGTTTTTATTTATGCCTATGTAATAATAATATAAATTTGACAGAGAGAAAAAACAAAATAGTGTATGATGAGACATTCTTTGATTTATAGACATTTCTGCTTGAAGAAATGACATACCTAGACCTTCATTTATTGATAGAATTTAATTATAAAATACACAAATCAGGAATTAAAATAACATAATTAAGATAACATAACACGCAGTTTTTCAACTTCAGGCTTTTTAAATGTTGCTCGATTTAACTATTTTAAAGTCTCCTCTTCCCGTTTTAAGCAAATATTTCAAAAGTGATATAGGACCGTCGCTCCCCAGGAGTCTTAGCAGGGCCGGGTCCGGTGAGGAAGGATTGTCCTTTTTTTGTGTTATGATCTCCTCTTGTGAGATTGTGAAATGTCGTACATCGACCAACCTACTCGCTATAATTGTCTGTTTGAAAAGAAAGCCATTAAAATACTACGATTGTAATATATAGTTTTTAAATAAAATTATAGTTTAAAAAGGAAAATTGGAAAGAGGTTTAACATAATTCTATACCTTTTCTGCTTCATAATCCTCAACATACTCTGTCTTCTCTTCGTCTGGTAAATCTCTCCACATTTGGCCAATTATTTTTCCAATTTCCCACAATTTTAATTCTGGATTTTGTGCTTTAATTTGATCCCAAACTTTTCGAGAATATCTCATATATGGCATGAGAGGCTTCTCAGGTGGCTTTGGAGGCTTTGGTGTGCGCGATTCACCCTGGAAAAATTATTTATAAATTTAAAAATTAATTTTTATTTATAATATAAAGAAATATAAAAATTTATAATATAAACTGAACATGAAAAATATCAGAACAATGAAATAATATTAGTTTTTAATAATGATAATGAAATTAATAATAATATTAGTAAAGTAAATGGTTGGGAGTTTTAAATGAATATTAAAATTGAATTAAAATAACTGATCAATTCTGTAAAAACCACCATTAACTGTAGGCCATTATAAATCCCAAAACTTCTACTAATCTCTCTCAGAAATTTAATATTAACAAGATTTATATTATGATATATAATAAGCTCTATTAACAACAATGGAATTAAAATATATTGTATGTAGTGATTTAATTTTTTAATTACAAATTGGTCGCATATACTTCTCAAGTTCAAAAACGTTTAAGGAAAATATACTACTATATTTAACATTAGAAACTCCACTTTATCTCTCCAGGGACAACTCGGAATTGAAATAGATACTTACAAATTTTTAAGCAGATTAATGTTCCCCCATCACTATTGTCTATGGCCACACTTTGATAAATTCAAAGAAGTGATAAACCTGTTTTATAGATATGAGCTGGTCAACCCAATGGGTAAAATTATCTATCCTGACTTCATAGATACAAAATAAAAATCTAGTAAGTAATTAAATGAACCAGTTTATGGCTTTTGACAAGTGTTCAATTCGCAGGTATTGGTGCTTAGGAAATATTAGAGGAAGAGGGGTTTGAAATCACTTTATTGTGATTTAAATATTAATCAAATAGATAAAGGTAAACACTTTAGAATCACATTTAAGCCCACAATGTGCTTTAAGAAGCTAAAGATTTCTAATCATCAAATAATTTCCAAATATTTTATTCCAACAAATAAGACTATAATTGAGAATCACTGGAACTAAAAGTAACAACAACCTAGTTAGGTAAACAAGAAACTAGATCCTATCTTTCTGATCTCTATATCCCTTCCCACAGAATTAAAACTTTTAAAATTTTTTTTTCATTTAAAACAGTAAATATCATATTGAACTACCACTAAATTACATTTACTGTTTTTCTTCATATAACAGGGCATATAAATACAATAACAAATTTGTATTCCTAAATGTGCTTAAAACTAAAAATAACAATGACAAATAATAAAATAAAATTGCTTACCGCAGTAGCTTTTCCAACCTTTTGGGGATGAAAACTTGGATTACCGTGGGGAGTAGTAATGAACGGTGATTGGTTCAAACTTTCCTTCTAAAAAAATAATTAATGATTAATAATTAATTATAAATAGCTTTATTGTGATTTAAATATTAATCAAATAGATCAAGGAAAAAACTTTACAACCACATTAAGCCCACGATGTGCTTTAAGAAGCTAAAGATTTCTAATCATCAAAGAATTTCCAAATATTTTATTCCAATAAATAACACTATAGTTGCAAATCATTGGAACTAAAAGTAGGAAGAAAATTATTATGATGGGATAAACTGTACATTTATTATAATAAAAACCAGTAATACATCTAATAGGTAATATTCAATACATATAATAAAAAAATCAAATATTACAATATAATTAAAAATAAATTAATGGGCCATTTACAGCAAGGGCTATATTTTACTTAGCTATATTATGCTATTCAATTTTTTTTCTTCATGAATATAAAAGGAAGACAAACAAAGAAGATTATTTTTTTGTAATAAATTCAATATTCGTACACTAGTATTAAAATAATAGGAATTTTTATAAGCTCAGGACAAGTTTGAAAAGAATGAAAAACGTTGGAACAAAAATGAGTAAAATAATAGTAGCACTCATGAGACTCATGATGGTATATTTAAGTAAATGAAAAACATATGTAATAAAATAATATAAAAGTAATTCTCACCCCACCAGAATTATTCGAGGATGTTGTCGCTCTTAAACGCTCTGTAAAATACAAATGATATCAAGTGTTTTTAAGAAATTTATAAACAGATTTTATAAAACAGTTTAACAGTAATGTCAAATTTAAATAAATGAAAAAACATATCAAGGGGCAATATATATATATACACCAACATGCGAAATGGCTTATATATCAGAATATACATTTCTCTAAGCAAGTACACACAAATTAATGAATGCATAATGAATTAAAAGCAATTGATGATATACATAATGTTATAACATCTAAGAGTAACCTTGAAAATATCAAACGAGCTTAAGCTTAATATCACAAACCAAAAAGCAGAGCTTCAAATTGTCAATAATAACTTTAAATAACATTATAAACATTAAATAGTTTTTTCTACTATTTTGTACCCTTATTGACCGCCACCTAGACTGTCTTCCTACAATCTACAACAGATAACTAGCTTCTTCCAATTTAAATACTAACACTTAGTAGTATAGAGATAGTATCTTATGAATTAAAAACTAGAATTTGATTTATTCCACATTTTGAAGATATTAAATATCTAAATATAAATTTCTAAAAAAATCATCAAGATTATCTGAAATTACGTTTTAAGACATCAATGACAACACTAAAACTATTAACATCATGTAACACCTATATTGACACAATGAATTCTTAGAAATCAGCTAAAAAAAAAAACAATAAGATTTAATATACTATCAGATAAATAACTGATCTATCACAGGTTATTAATGGATACAGAAAAAACTGAATTAAAAACAATTTTATGGTGCATTAGTGAAGTAACTATTAAAAATTTAATCACTGCAAGGAAAGGTAAGAAACTTTAGCATACACAGATTTTAAAGTGACTCAATTTGAATATATTCAATTAATATTGGGAGAACATAAATACCAAAAAAACCTCCTGAAGATTAAACATGGCCTAAAAAATTGTCTTCATATGAACAACACATCAGCAAATTTAGAATAAAATAATTTATTATGCTGCATCCCACCCAGGAATCAATGGGAATGCTTTTTTCAAATAACTTTAAAAAAAATTGATTGGAGAAGATGGTCGGGGGGAGGGGGGGTGCAGTCAGCAGGTCTTCATCAGGACTATAAAAACAAAAAGACAAAAACCATCATTTAGAGAGAAAAAAAAATTATATAAATTATTTCTTATTTATTTCTTCTTATCCCCTGCTCTTTCCTAATTTCTTTAACTAATTCTTTATCAATTCTTTCCACTGTATCATTAATTTGTTGCTCACATTTATATTTATATAAATAATAATGTAATCAATCTACTACTGTCTTGTCCATAATTAGTAATCAACTAATTTATATTTTCATTCCATTATTGTGTATATTT
>NW_027114912.1:522926-527482 GCF_000696795.3 Halyomorpha halys
TATATATAGTTTTATCTATTTTATTTTTATTTATATTTTTTTTTCTCTCTAAATGAAGGTTGTTGTCTTTTTGTTTTTATAGCCCTGATGAAGACCTGAAATTCAGGTCGAAACGTCAGCATAAATAAATATTTTTTTGTTTATTTATATTGTTCTTTTGCTGACCGCAGGTTCATTATTGTCAGTACAAGTCAAAATATGTACTTTCAGATGAAAGCAAAATAATATAGTTCAAAAGATCATTCAACAGGGTATTTAAGACTTGATTGACATTCCCTGTTGAATTTAGAAATGAAATTTAGTAGGTATAGGTTATGTTCAATAAAGTTTCTTTTAACAGTGAAGTCGACTTTAGCCTGGAGCTTCAATGATTTATATATATAGTTTACAATGTGAGCATCAACCTTGGGAAGATGAAAAATTTTGACAATAAGCCAATTAATTATGAAATCATGGAATATAAATAAAATAATAAGATCAAGCAAACTAGAAGGATTGATGCAAATAACACAAACAATATTTGCTTATACAATTCCCTGCAATGAATACCATAAAAAATAAAACCTCAAAGATCAGACCTCATACAATCCTGTTTGTTTTTAACCCCAACATGTTTGATAGTTAGTCCATTACTGATTGCTAGAGATTTTTTTCCTACACCTTGTATTTACATGTTTGAGCTTCCCAGAATTATCTTGTGATATTGTTAACAATTTTTATATTGTATATTTCACTATTTTTACATTTTTTTTCTTAAGAGTACATATTTTAGTCCATATTATAAAATTTATATTCCAAAAAAAATTTATCCTCCACTCCAGTATTTTTTATTTCTAATTTGAATATTACCTCAATCGTTCATTTGATTTCATTGAAGATGCCTAAAATGCAAAAACATTATGAGCTAACTAGGTCACCAGATGGACAATTTAAATACAATATTTGAGTTTTGTTTTATTGGAAAAAAAATAATTTTAACAGATCAACATTCTTTAATTATATAAATAATCAAACACATGAGATTAAGGAAAAAATAAAATAAATAAATAAAACAAATCCTTTGCTGCAAGTTCAAATAAGTCAATTTTATTTATCAGAATAAACAATGCTTTAAATATTCACACCCAAAAAAAAAAAGAATCCAGTCTGTAAAGGATTTTTGAAAAATATATTGAGCAAAAGACAACAGATGAAATACTTAATGAATATTATCTCCGGGAAACATTACACTATTTTATCAGGAAAAAATACACTATATATTGAACAAACTCCTAATACTAGACTCAAATACTAGATGTATGTGAGACAATCGCTGGGCTTAGTCCTAGGGTTTTTATTGCATTTCAGAACCACATACTTTTATCACTTCTGTGGACATAGAATTATCACTCAGTTTGTATATCTAGATTTTTAGGTAATCGTCAAGAATGGTTTTTTTAACTTTAAAGATGCACCATGTTTTAAAATTTATTTTATCAATTTTATAAATTATCTTATTTTTAGGATGATGAATTAAAATAACAGTAACAATTAAATTTATTTTTTAATTATTAAAATCTTCTATTAACACTTAACACAGGTTCTTTTTTTAATTGTATGTTTCCCTTTTTTAATTTTTCCTTTGAATATTAAGTACTTCTGTATGTATTACATATTTATGACAAAATAAACACATATATTGGCTTTTTAATCACCTTTAAAGTGATTCACTCCATATCTTGTTTAACATATTTACCGGCCTATTTCACTTAATCTGATGCTATAATTTAAATTATATTTATCACGTGCATATCTCATTGTACAGCTTCCCAAATTCTTCAATCATCTCATTATATTTTGGAAACAGTATTTGATAAAATATTTAATTTTCAAAGAACCTATGCTCTTTGTTCATCCCTTACCAAATGTGACCGAATATTTCATCTGTTCCAAACAGTATATTATGTATTGACTTCTTATTTTTAGGTGTCTGTACCTATAGGTAACACAATTTTGCTTAACTTGGTCATAAATTCTGGTATAAATGACCATCCAACTGGTAGAATATTATGAGACCTGATGGCTCTACAAAACATAGATAAATGGATAGCAAAGATTAGAGGGTACAGGAGGGGAGTTGGTATGATAGGTCAGTCAAAATAGCAGCCAAAAATTCTTTTCGAATCTCCTACATACGGAAAAATCTGTTACAAGACATGATACAAAAATGGATAATCTTTATCAAATCTTCCAGTTTACACAAATATAGAGCGAACATAACACAAAACAGTTAAAAACATGCACACAATAATAATCACACACTAATACAACTATTGACAGTACACAGCAACAGTACATTAAAAACATCAACATTATACTGAAACATAAGTATGTCATAAAGAAGGCTAAGTACCAGGCTTCAAATATATACTTTAAAGAATATACATGATGCTTTGACAGACAAAGATTAAATTTTATCTGCAACTAAATATTTAAACAAGGAATTTGATTTGAGACATAACTAAATTTACTTTTTATTCTTCAGACTTGCTGAATTATACCAGTATATATCTTTGTATTGTACAAAGAAGAGTAATTATGTAAAACTTTATATAGGCATATACACGTGAATGTGCGTGTAAATTTGTGGGTGTGTATACATACACACACGTAAGTGGGGTTATTTCTTTGTCAGATCTGACTTCGACATCTTCTCCACCTCCCCTGGTACAAAATTAGGTTCAACCTAAAGCAAGTTTTAAGTCTTAAAGAAAACCTTAGAATGTTTAGTTGATTAAACAAATTGTTGTTTTCAAAAAACCAAAATGACAGACAAAGTGTAGAACCAAACATCTCAAAAATAAGTTGGAGAAAAGACTGATTTCATTTACAATGTCACCATTATTGTTCAACCTGATCAGTATTCAGGAGTTTTTTTAAGACGCTGGTGGGGAACTTTGAGTTTTGAAAATTAAACAAGCTAAGCTTTCATTTGAGACTTGAAACAGGAATCTTATTAGAATATTATCAACTACTGAGATACGTACATACAAATGAATAGAATTGTTAACTGAAAAATTCATGATAATTGAACATAAATAATTACTGGTTAACAAAGTTAATTTCACAAATTGTCCTAGTGATTATGAGTGAAAACAAATTAAATAAAACAGCACTACCATCATTTAGGGTGAAGAATTTAGTAGCTTAGTGAAAGAAGCATCGAAGGAAGAGCAGATTAGTCTGCTCATAAGGAAAGAGCAGAAGTTTTAACTTGTTTAGTGAAGATCCTCAGGAAATCAAATGAGTCATGAGGATGAGAGGAGAAAATTCTAATGAATTGTTAAAGTTCATAGAAAATGAAAACTCAAATACAATCCATTATGAAAGCTGCTATTTCAGCATCAGTTCATATGGAGATAACATTCAATGCTACTCACTAATTGTAATTTCCTTAAAATATTTATTTTTAACAGCCATCTATTTTTTTATATCACAAATAATTACACATTCTAAAAGCCTATACCTACAGATAATGGCGATTATGTGAATATACTAAACCCTTATGAATAACTAAGCACAACCTAGGAATTAGCAGGGAAAGCAGGTTAGAATGCTTTACGGAAGTAGTTTCTACATCTGAAGCAGAAGGTGCATGGCTGATAATCTTCTTCCCTTAAGTAATTACTACCATGAAAGCTCAGCAAAGGTTTATAAGACTGAAATACGTAGGAAGCAAGTTAATTGCAGTCATATGAGCTACCTACATTTTCAACTAATTGGAATGTTTAATTGCAATTCATACCAGATACTCCTTAATGTATAGATAAATTGATTCCATAGACATTGTCATTAAATTAATAAACCAGTTAGAATAAAAAACGTAGCACCAAAAAAAAAAAAAAGTGGGGGAATTCTCTATGAATTTTTTTTATGCATGAATACCATCAAATTTTTGAAGCAGAATTTATAATTGAATTGATGGTCATAAAACTGATAATTGTGTCTCATAACCATCAGTTTATGATTTCTACACTTAACAATGACATTTAACGTTTGAGTTCAAGCATCAGGAAATAGCAGATGAATATGAAAAGAATGCTTTTAATGGCTTGCTGGAAACTACATTGATGAATGATTTTTAACACAAGTAATTTATAAATTTCTGATTCATTTGACAATGTTTGAAGTTATTTTTTATGTTGGGTGCTTTATTATTAAGTTTCAAAGGATGTTTATATAATATTTACAAGTACATTTTTAATCACTTAATAAAAATTGTTAATGTATTAAGAATATAAGGGATGCTGACTTTAGAATTGACGAAGAGATGTGAATGGTTAACCAAATATAGACATTTATTTAACATTTTTAATGTTATTAAATTAATGAAATTGTAAAATGAATGTTGACAAATGATAGACAAATTGTACAGACGTAAATTAATGAGAAGAGGACATTGCAACCTGATGGTGATCGAACCCTATAATAATAATTTTATGAAAAAAAAAAGTTTATGCAATATATTATATAAAGTACAGCATTAAATATTGCACTTGAATATTATATCAGGGGAA
>NW_027114912.1:527647-543608 GCF_000696795.3 Halyomorpha halys
ATAAAAGATAGAAATAATTAATAAAGTTTTGTATGTAAAAAGTAAATAATAAAAAAAAATTAAAGAAAAAAAAGCTTTGAAAACATGCTCACCTTTCAATATATTGAAAGCCAATGGTGGGCCTGCAGCCAGCAGTTCTAAGCACAGAATTATATGAAATAAATCCAATCTTAAAACTGTTCACCACTTCAAAAAAAATTACTATATAATAATAATATCTAAAAGTACCATTCATGTTACAAGGAAATAAAGAAAGCTGGACAAACTACCTGTAACACATAGTGATTTAAACAAAGTGCTCAAACATGCAGTGTGATTGGTGGTGAACAAATCTGTATCTCAGAGGTAAAATATCTTAAATAGGACTATTAAGTGTGTACGTCACCAAATATGTTCATGGAGGGTCAATATCTTTATGTAATGATAATTTAAATCTAAAATACTTATTATCTACTTAATAATTTTCCATCAAAAAATATCAAATCCCCTCTCCCCCCCCCCCCATGAATTACAATAAAACTTTAAATTGAGTTTTTTTTACATAACATAATTCTTCATCTCTGAGGTACAGAATTAATAAGCCATGCAAAGCTAATAACTTTCAAACCAGCTAGCTATAGAGAAGCACAGAAAAGAAAAAGCTCACTAACCATAATAGTAATAAGTTGAGAAGTGCAGATAAACAAATATTAAAATTATAGCATGATTTGGTTATAAAACAATATTATAAGGGCTTTAAATTTGATAGAAAAAGAATTGTAAAGGTAAAACTCGGAAAGGGTCGCCAGCAGCTCAGTGGTTAAGATATAGTCTTACCAATTTGATGTCTATTGGTGGAGTCAGTTCGAATCCGGCCTGGGCCATTGACTTTTTTCATTGAGTGGCGGTCCCACAAAATGAAAAACTTTGACCCCTAACTATGGTTAGGCAGTATAGGACTCCAATGGGAGTCTTGGCCAAAAAAAACACAAAATAATTCGGAAATCTTCAACAAATAGTTGCTATAAAAAACAATTAAAGCCAAATAAATAGTAAAATTATTATTACAATGATCAGGATAAAAGTCCCCAACTATGTTATAAAAAAACAGAGGAGTGATATAATTAACATATGTTACTAGTATTCAAGTATTCTTCTTTTATTGGCACAAAAGGAGAAGAAGCTGCCCTTGGTGCCCTGCTCAACAGCTGCCAATCATCTCTCTATCGTCTGTAAACCCTTACGGGATCCCCAGTTGTTGCAGATCCTGTCTCACAGCATCCCTCCATCCTCCTTCAGCACACCAAGTTTCCGTACACCACCCAGAACATTAATGTACAATTTATGAGCCACTCTTTCCTCGCTCTTCCTTATCACATGGCCAAACCATTTAAGCCTCTGTATCCTGATATACAAGGAGTTGCTACATTCCTTGTAGACCCCAAACAGTTTACCATTTTTCCTTCTTCGCCAATTACCATTCTCGCATATGGGCCCTGATATAATATTCAAGTATTATGTTTCAATATTATAGTTTAATTACAATTAGACGGATGAAAGCATTAGATTCAAGAAGGAAATGGTCTGACTTACGGTCAATACACCTAACAAATAAAAAATATTCAATTATTTTTTCAAGCCAATACCAATTCAATACTTTGGTTAATGGTCTGATGCTACACAGCAGGTATTTTATTGTAAATATGCATGATCTTGCCAATGCATGTGGTTATCTAAACCTTTAAATTCTGTTTCAAATGGGTAATTAATTATTTTACCAAGTATATATAATTTCTGCATAGCTTGCTATACTCTTCAAAGTAGTCCATGCAGCAGCTGGTTTTTAAAAAGCCCATCACTTGAATATTGAATTTTCCATCCCATATTTGGTTGATCCTTACTACCTTAAAATTGTTTTCATCATTTTTCAAGTGTCCAGTTTATTACTTTGTGTATTTTTGAATAAAAATAATACTATAACAAAACATTCCCTTCTTAATCTTAGTTTGACTGGACTAGTGCTTTTTCATAAAAAACATTTGAATTTTTTTCTTAATGATTCAACATGTTTTTTGGAGTGCTGAATCACAGGTTTCCCATGGCACTAGTCAACAGCTTCACAACAAAATAAGAAAACAAAAAAAATGGAATTATTTTCATTGCGTAACATGAAAAATAAGTATTTTTCCAAGATAAACATACAAAAAAAAATTAAAGCAGGTAAGTAATTCTTTCCATATTACAGAGTGCTCTTGCTCTTGAGTTTTTTGCAAAAGAAACAGATTACCGACAAAATAAGTATTTTAGAAACTGTAAATAGAGTACAGATATCGATTAACACTGAAATTGCAGCTAGTTAAACACACCATACTGTAGATTATAATTACTATCTTTGTAAAAGTATAAATTATCATGATATTTGGTAAAATAAATTCACAAAATATTCAGTTCACGTTACTAGGAATAAATGCTGATGTTCAAACAACTATATCTCAGGGACTATGTATGTATAGATGTCTACTAGGACTCAAATTTACAAATAGATGACTACTGCACCTTAAAGTGCAGTTATATACAGAAGTACAGTTACTGTTCATAAAAAATGAAAATAGATTTATACAGTAGGAAATATTTATTTATTTAAAAGATTATTAATAAAAATTAAGAAAACTAAACAGTTGAGGTTCGTTTAGCAAAAGAGAGTGAATCATTACTAACATGCTCATAAAAATCTCATAATATTACCTGTGAAATATTCATAAGTAATTGGAAATTTGGAAACAACACAACAAACTTGGTTTTAAATACATAAATTCAATTCATGTATCTTTATCTTATAATAATTAAAACCATAATCTGATTTAAAAGTAAAAATATACATGCTATTACAATGTATAACCCAGATTTTATTTTACTATCTAATCTTAAAAGATGGATAGCAGAGAGGGAGCAATCAAAATAAAACAAAAAATTATTAAACTATTTGATGCGCTCTGACATTTTTCTATGCAGGGATAGTTTTTGTAGGCTTTTAGAGCTTATGATCTGTGTGAATCATTTCTGCAGATTATACATACACATATAATCTTATTAAAAAATAAGATAAAATTAAAAAATAAGAGTAATATAAAACAAATTTAGGGCTAATGTCTTACATTATTGATTGCTGAAAATAAAATCACACAAATAGAGAAATTATATTTAGTACAGTGTAATTTCGCTATGATACTGTTTTCCTGATTAAAGTAAAAAGGAAGAAATTGATGGAATAACAGAATTCATAAGAATTAATAACTATTCAGAGAAAGTGATAGGTGAAAGTAAGGTTTTTGAATTTCTTATTACTTTTGATATGAAGCTTGGATATACATATGTTGTAAGGAATAATTAGTGCCAGTGATGGAAACAAAGTTCATTCTAAATTGACAGTTATTCTTAATGATATTATGACACCCTTTGGTGGATAGTAGTTTAGAAGTTTAGGACATGTATTAACTCAGCAGAAAAGACAAAATGATTTCATTAAAAATGAAATCATTTTCAAATATAATCTATACAAAATCTCTCTACATATGAGTATTGACCAAGCATTACATTACAATTTTACAAAAGATCAAAAAAGGCAGAAAAGATAAATATCTAAATTCTGTGAAACCTGACAGTTACTACATATGTAGAATTTTTATTTAATGCAATATTTTCAATGCAACGCTTTGAGAGTTTTATTAAAGAACTAACTAGAACTGCCATGGTAACTAAATATATAACTAGCCGATCATTTCATAATAAAGATAAAGAAATAACAAAGAGAAGACGTTTTTGAGGCTAACAATTCACTTTATGACCAAGTTCCTTACCTTGTAGATATCAATATTTTGTTCAAACTTATATCTGGAAGGAACCTTTAAATATTAGCCAGTAAAAAAGATAAATATTGTCATCAATTTTTATGGAGAGAGAAAGACGTTTTTAAGGAATAGAATAGTTGAGTAAGGCAATAGAATCTCAATTGTATTTAAATGGTCACAGATTATAACCCCAATAACAAAACCTCTTAATGTGCTAAAGCTTCTACCACAATGTACATTTTTCCGATAATAAAAAATAGAAATATAAACAAAAAGTAAATAAAAAAGACAGAAGCTAATTAAAAATAAAAATTAAAAACAAAACTCAAAGTACAGAGAGAATAAAGAAAATCAAAAGCAGGTTAAATTAATTAAATTAAACTAAGTGAAGGTTGAGAAAAATTAGTTTAAGACCATCACAGGTACAACAGTGGTTGTATATCAAGTGATTAAGAATGGGCAATAAGGAAGGGAAACCTCTCTGACTGAATAAAACAACCCAAAGCCATACTCTATCTAATAAAACAAATGGGTATTAAACCTTTCCTAGAATGCCATCAGATTGTTCCAAGGTCTAACTACCTAAGCAGAACAACATCCATGGACTGAAAAAGAAACAGAGGGAGCTGGACTGCCAGTGCAATCACTTTTCTAGGAGTCTATGTCTTTCTCTATTACTATTGCAGACTATCGTTTCTAAAGAATTAATGATAAGAAAATTAATGTTTGGATAAAAGAAATATATGCAATAGAAATTTTATTTTTAACATTTGTACTAATAAAAATCAATTCAGGTTATGGTGCTTACATATCAACAAGGCTAATATATAAATACCCATTTCTTTCAGTTTCATATGAATCTTGAAGTTTGATGCATTTATCATCTGTAGGTATTATTGAGAACTAAAAAAGGGCTTTCTCACTAGTCAAAGCACACAAAAGTGCTTTCGACAAAAAATCCAATTACACCAACAATGTGTTGTTGGTCATCAAAAAAGATGCATCTACACATATGCCAAAGTTCAGCAAATTCGTGCAAGCACATGCATACAGATGGGTTATTTGAATTGGCTGGTAAAAGTTGGATTAAATCTGTTCCCCACCTACTGAGTGTCAGTTTTCGGGAGCAAATTAAAGGGTGCTTGTGCTGCAACCACACATTAGTGTTAGTTAGCCATGTAATAAAACTGCCAACAGATAAATATTTGTGCAGTCTGTGCTTTAATTAGGTAAAGAATTTTCACAACCCTCAGATTCAACAATTAATTCCATTTTAAGATTGTATATTTCTAAATTCTATTGATTTGGTGTAAATACTTTGTTTTAAATATTATCAATTAACTTTAACAGTTTATTTTTTAATTAACACACCATAAATATATGTTTATAAAGACATTATATGTTTGAGTAATTAAATTAACAAGAATGCATAAAAAAAAATATAGAATGAATATTGGATTTATAGGTTAAGTAGTTCCATTTATATGAATTTTTATCATTGACCACTTAATCAGCTGATATTTGTGTTTCCCTTCATTTCATCTATCTTTATTTTGTTCTTTTTTATAATGAAAATAGAGTAAATCAAATGTAATAGCTGACAAAAGTCAAAAGAACAAAACAAATATGTGGATACCGACATTTTTAGCTTCTTTTGTTCTTGATAGCCTTTGTTTACCAAGAATTTGTACAAGTCTTGGATTTGTGGTAAGTGACAAAATGTAAAAACATGGGAACATGAGGAAACACATAGCAAAAAAAAATTATTTATGGACATATAAGAATGAAGAGAAGGACCAGACTCACTTTGTAATCAAATTTGTGCTACAAGAAGTCATGTTTCAGCAGGGGTCCTCCACTGTATTTTGTTTTTAGTTTCGGAGTCATTTCCAAGTTTGAACAAGCCAGTTAAGTGCTCTTGGTTCACAATATCGTTCTCTAGCGTTGTTTTTTTTCTCCCAGATTAATTTTTATTTCTTTTGAAATATTTTTAAATAAAAAAATATTATTTGAAATTAACATAAGGAGCAGTAGTATGAAAGTTTTACCAATTTTATTTCAGTAGAAATGCCGGTATTTTGTATAATTAGTCAATTAGTAAAACTGTGTAAAAAGCTTTCTGACTAGAGCTATATAAATATAATATATATAAATATAAGTATACATTTTCTCTACTGACTACTTTAAAAACATCTATTGCATTTTTCAAAGGACCCTACGTGAACAAAAATACACAAACAATAAATGATTCCAAATCCTAATAATTTCCGAGAGTTTTTCGCATTTGTTGAGTCCCAAGTTTCTGTTTCACCAAATTTAAGTAGATAGGTACCAATATTACATGCATATAATCTCAAAACACTTGCTGGAGAGTGACATAATTATTCACGAACACAAAAAATAAATTCAGTTTTTTAGTACAATATCAAATTATAACAACAAAGTGCAAGATTTGAATTAAAAACGATTAACAACTGCCCAATAAAACATAGAACATATACAACCAAATACTTACGGTTTGGTCCCGGAATAACTCCAAGAGCTATATTTTTGTAATTTGCTGGTAATGCCATGATGTCCTGTAAAAAAATTAAAAATAAATTGGTAATTTTATATAAAATAAATTTTAAGGAGAAGAAACTGACTGTTATCTACTGGGTTTAATCTTATTATAATATTAAATAGGTAATACTTCATACAAACCACTCACTATGAAGATTGGACACATTCTCACATATAAACAATTAGAAAATGTCCAATCATTGTCAATGGTTGTAAATATTGATGATCTGATACCATAAAGTGATTCATATTTACGCAATTCAGGTCCAACCTCAACTAAAAAGGACCTGTTGGGGGCTTTGCTTATCCCTATTGAATAAGCTAAAGGATCGGAATTAGACAGATTTAATAAAAGCAGTAAGAATATAAGCATGATTAGTAGGTTATAACCCATGGGATTGGCGAGCCACCAATAGTAGAAGATAAAGGCAAAGAAGCAGGCGCAGACTGAGATTGGTTGGGAGGAGTTGGATTGGGCTGCACGCTGGAGGAGGCACCTGGATGGACAGGGACCAAGAGGACTGGACCTACCCGACGGATGCAGGTGGATAAGGTGAAGCCCCATCTAAAAGGCACTCAGTGCTGGGCTTCAAATTGTGGAGGAACTGAAATTGTACCCTTTCAAAAACAAAATGGTATACCTTCCAAATAATCGTAAATAAAATAAAATAAATTGAAAATGATTTGCAGCAGTGGCATGCATAACCCTGGCACACTACCCTACTGCTGCCGAACCCTATATGGCAGAAATATCAGGGAGGGGGACAAAAAAAAAATGGTATAATCCATAACAGAACATAGCATAAAAGTGATTACAAATCGACCTGGAATTTAGAATAACACTAGAGTACTTTTATCATTAAATATTTTAAGGACATTCGTCAAAATGGATATCAGATTATATTAAAACTTGATTATAAACAAAAGCGGAAAACGTAAAGAGTAAATATAATTATTATAAAGATAGAAATTGAACGTTTTAGGTTCATTGCTCGATTTTGCTTCCGCAATCACTTCTCTCATGCCAATTGAAAGAAAAAAAAATTAAGAGAAGTTTAAAATAATTTTAGAATGTTTTTTTGACTGCATGTAGATCCGTTAAAACAGTTGGTTTCAGAACATAACCAGTTTGTGGAATAGTGATATGTAAAACAAATTTTAAAATGTTCTGATATTAATATGACAGTAGATTGTCTTACAATTTGCTAGCAACATTATTTATGGAAAATGAAACGGTCTTTATCAATGTAAACAAAGTACTAACTAAGATTGATGGAATTCAAGATTCATTCAAAGCACAAAATTTATCAACAGGGTTTTCCAACTTGATAAACGTTAAATGATACTAATAATACAATGATAATAAGTAAAAGTGTAATTAAATTCATAGATGAGTAGTTGATTTATAGATTAATACATTACATTTTGATAAAGCATAAAACAAAAAACAATAATAAATGTTTCTGTAAAAAGATGTCAATAGAAATGAATGTAAGAGGATACAACATTTAACAGGTAGCAATAGGATTGTTTAAAAGTGCATTTCGTCTTCTCTTTAAAAGTTCTTAGTAATAATTTCAAATTAACAAATTGAACATTGGTGCAATAATTCCTAATTTCCTCTATAATTGAATAATTAAATAAACATTGAAAAGAAAAAACTTTCATGAAAAAGTTAACTTGACTTAAGGCATAACCATAAAAATAAAATAACACAGATCAATCAATTAGCGATATGAACCAATAAATAAAGTAATTAAAACAGACTTCAAATATATGTTTTAAATAATAAATAAGTGATTTCTAACCTTATTTAATAGTTATGATTTCAAAAATTCTGACTTCTAACACAGGTAATAACCTTACAGGTTCGTATCATCAAACCAACTAGTGATTGTTTACATGCCCCACTGTAACCAACATGAACAGTTCGTCTAAACCACTATTTCATCAAATAAATCTAACATTATTATTATTTTTTATTTAAAAAGATGGAACAAAAAAATTAGTTAATGTTGAATCGACAATAATTACACAACAGGATGTCAAATACAATAACTACATTGTTAAATTATAAAATACAAATTATTATGAGAATCAAGTTTCTAATCACTTGCTTAAATGCTAAATTAAATCAAACCGAGTATGAGAAATCGCCATATTTTATACACGAAAAGATCTATAACTTCTAAGTATTAAATTAGGTACTCTTAAGAAAAAGCCTCGATTGTCCTAATCCCGTAAATTGAATGGCTTGGAGTAAGCCACAATTTTCAAGTTGATTAATTTTTCGTGCAAAATGTCCCTTAGTTTTTCTACAGAGCTATTTATTTAATCACTTTATCTAACAATGTAACACCAACATTACGGTTGGCTATTATGGAGTATTATCTATATAGAACACAAACATTAAATAAGAATTGTAGAATTTTTCAAAATCTGCTATACTGTAACATTCACACAATGTGGCTTATCATTTCTTGCCTGGAGCCCTTCATTTGTCTCCGGTAACCTCTTCAATGAATTCCGTTATTCGTTTAATTAAAACATAAACATTAAATAAGAATTGTAGATTTTTACAAAAACTGCTATACTGAACCATTCACACAACGTGATTTATCATATTTTGCCTCGAGCCCTTCCTTTGTTTCCGATAACCTCTTCAATGCATTCCGTTATTCGTTTAATTAAAACATAAACATTAAATAAGAATTGTAGATTTTTACAAAAACTGCTATACTGAACCATTCACACAACGTGATTTATCATATTTTGCCTCGAGCCCTTCATTTGTTTCCGATAACCTCTTCAATGCATTCCGTTATTAGTTTAATTAAAATCAACATAATTTTAGACCTACCTCGGTAATTTTTTGTAAATACAGATTCTCTACATTTTTGAGAATTACAAATAGACCGAGACCACACTATAATTACACATGCATGTGAGGAATTTCATTCATTTACGGTTTAATATCCTACATGAAACCAATTGGAGCTAACCCTGACCAATAATAATGTGAATTAAGAATAAAGTTACAAAATCGTACAATTCTTAAATTATTTTAAGTTGAAAGTTTCTTAGTGAGTAAATTATTGAAATGTTGCTGAATAACTTCAAAAAATTGAAGAAACACGAGACAGCAGTTGTTGTTGGTAACATCAAAGAAAACTTTTGAAATAAATGCTAAAATGATATCACAGCTTTAATTTTAATTTAAACCCTTATGTTACACCGAATTTAACCCAACTTGGGCAAACCAATAATAATATCTTACATTAAAATAATTGTATAGTGAGTAAGGACTGACAAGAAATTATATTTAAAGCTAAGTTAAAATATAGTACATTTTAAATTACAAATTACTAAAGGAATAAACTATTTAATTTCAAAAACTTAGATGAAACACAGACCAGAAGCTAGCGTTGTTGCCTTCAAGAAATCGTGGAAACAAATCATAATTGCTATCAGAGTTTAAATTCAAGTATAAAAATTACATCCTATTCAATTAAATGCACTCAAAATAGATACACCCATAATAATTATATCAATATAAGGTAAATAAATTACATACTTCATGATGGTAGAGTTGAGAGCTTCAAACGGGTTAACTGACGAACTGTAACCTAAACACGTGCTACAAAGGAAGCAGCTGTTGGCAGAATTTGCTACTTCACCTATGTAACCATAATTATACTTTTTCTTTTTTTAATTATATTTTTTTGAATTTTAATACAGTACATTAATCCACTACTATAAAATAATACTATAATTTTTAATAGTACTGTAAATAATGAAATTGAGATATTTGAAATCATAACCTTCATATGATGCGGAAGAGCCATAGATCATGGTAAATATTTTACTTTTAAGGTGTGGTTTTATACTACAAATTATATTTAAATACTTTTAACAACATAACACAAAGAGAGGAAGACCGCCGACTTGAGAGTATTTTTTAACCTACAGTGAGACACTTAAAGTATTTTGACTAACCCAGCGACGGGCGCGAGTATCATTTTGATACATGTGAAACAGTTTTCTGCAAATTTGAAGCCACGTGATTTGAGGCTCTCCTCCTCACTACCATCTTCACTTTTAATCGTTAACCTGCCAGTGATATTCCCTCCTCCGGCAGGTATTTTGTATTGTCTGTTGATACTTGTTTGTATCAAATTGATACGCGCGCCCGCTCGTGTGATTTTTCGCTAGTCTAAGATTAAAACTTCTGTTTCTCTTCTTCTTTAAAACCCAGCCTTGTACTATTTTATTGGTAAGTAACATATTCTCAAGTATATCAAATTTTCTTCGTATATTCATTTGATCGATACTTGTGCCCTTCCTTGTATGTGATCATTAGTTTTCCCTATTTTGTTTTCTTCAGTTTTCAATACCTAGGGAGAAGAAAATTTATAATTTGTCAATCAAGACGACTAGCAAGCCGTGAATACTCATTTACTTGACTAAAGAAGACGTGATGCTCCAGATTCCTCTGATGTTGAGAGTAGTGACACTGGTATGTCAGAACAAATAGAAAAAAAGGGAAGGATATTCTGAAATTGAGTTAAGTGTAGAATCATGTGAGGAAGAAGATGTTAATAACGAAGAAATTCTTACATTGCTCATGAGAAAAAAAGAGAGAAGGTGGCTAATCAATGAAAGTGGAATAATAGTCCAATGAATACCAGAAAACGACGAGGGAAACACAACATTTTGATGCATCTTCCCGGTACCATCGGACCTGCCCAAAATAATTCTGATATATTTGATACTTGGTTATAATATTATCAATAAAACTGTGGTGTGTACTAACAAATACATGTCTTCAATCCCGGCAAATTTATTAGGAGCAAAAGATGCCTAATTTACCGATCCCGTCGAAATTATAACTTTTATATCTGGGAAAAGTCTTCAAAGCAAATCACATGAATCGCGATAAGTTGTGGCTGTCGGTTTACCGATTTAGAATGGTTATAAATGTTAAAAGGTTTTCAATTCTTTGTATATCCCTAAGATTTGACATCACTACATGCCCAAATCGGGTGATATATGATCGTCTAACCCATATATATATATTCATAGATAATAAATTAATCAAAGAACAACTTCCCTGATCTTATCAGAGAACTTGTTGCACTTTATCTAGGGCTTAATTTATCTATGATTCGCTTTTAGATGAACGAGTTTACCATTATTCTAAAGTTAAATAGTCTACAAAAAAAATGTTCTCGATAAACTTAATGGCCAAGTTGTGCTTTATATGCTATTAAAAGATGTTTAGAAATGTGTTTCTGAATAACATTTTTACTAGCAGCATTTGTATGAAAAAAACATTCTTTTTTTCTCACTTGTCGATAGGTTGAAGGACCATTTTTCATAAAAACAGAATGATAACTTAGCATGATAAAATAAATTATTAATTACTTAATAAGAGACAATACGTTTAAATGCATTGCCAATTAAAATGTAGTTAATGTTATTTTATGATAGGGACAGACAAAAGGAAATTGTAAAGTATGGCTTTGAATAATAATAATGATAAAGGCTTAGCGGATGCCGATGCCTCCAACGTTATCTTAATACATCTTTCCAGTGACGCTCGTCCGAACCCAAATCTACCATATCAGTTTTGACACAATCCTCCCATATACGCTTCGGTCTACCCCACGGACGTTTACTCGTGGTTCAATGTTAATTAACATTTTAGGGATCCGTTCGTTACTAAGTCCATCTTATTAACCGCAATATATAACGTGAATTATATTATTCTACGGTTAACTCGTCCTTTTTCGGTCCGAATATTTTAAGCAATACCCTACTTTCAAATACCTTAAGGCACTGTTCTTCCCATAGTGTAAGAGGCCGCATTTCGAATTTGTAAAGAACAGCAGGACAGATAATCGTTTTGTAAATTCTAACTTTAAAATTTCTGGAAAAAAGGTGCGAGCTAAGTAATTTAGAAATTGAAAATTAACAAATATTACCCCTTGCTTTTATTTCCTCATCAATTTTATTTTTTCTAGTTACCCTAGAACCTAACTATTTAAAGCTCTCTACCTTTACCCTAGAACCTAACTATTTAAACCTCTCTACCTTTTTAAATGTATTTCCTCCTATATTCACATCAATAATATTACTAATGATTACCGATTCGAACTTTGTTAAACGTTTCGGTTATAAGGATCCGTACTAGATTTACCAACTTCTTTGGTATTCCCTGTTTAGTTAAAACATTATACAGCTTCTGGCGGTCAATTGAATCGTAAGCCTTTTTGATATCTATATAAAGCTCTAAGCTATAAATGTACCCCCTTCTATTCCAACTTTTTCTGTAACATTGATGTTATGAAAAAAATTGATCAATGGATGAACGATTTCCCTAAAACCACGTTGGTAATCTCAGATAATTTCTTCAGCATATTCTGTAATGCAATTTTGTTAAGATTAACGTATTTTATAACATACAGTAAGGAGTGAGATTCATCTATAGTTATTATATTCCGTCCTCGTTCTCTTTTTGTGAATTAGAGTAAGTAGAGACTCCCTCCATTCCTTTGGCGTTTTCTCAATTTCCTAGATCTTTTTAAGCACATGGTGTATTTTAGAAAAAATAATATAATTAAGATAATTAATTAAATTATATGATTAATATTGAAATTAAAAATGTATTAATCAATATTTCTTATATGTAAGATATATTTCTGTATATGTAAACTCTAAAAGAAGAAAATAAATCTAAGCATTGATCAAAACAACACTACAACACAGCGGTACCAGAATTAAAGACGGAACAGTTTACATAACCTCCTTTGCGCTCCTGTTCTCCTGATACTAAAGTCATGAACAGTTACCGCTTTGGGGGATGCGTTTTTCCTCTCTATCTTACTTCATTACAATTTTTCTTTTCTTTCTGTGATTGAGAAATTAAGATCCATGAAAATATAAGAATTAAAAAAAATTTTCAACCTCAATTAATTTTATAAATGTTTGTTTTTTTAATATTTCATTTCGCTATTTACTAACTAATTCCAAGATAAGGGTGACATTGCCTGAAGACCTTTCAGGTGTTCAGTGTGTTGTAAAATGAACACAAGTAAAGTTAACACATATTTTTATTTGGTTAATAATGGAAATAGCCAAATGATGGAAAAATCAAAGGAATTCTGAAATTGTTATCATCATAGATCATTCCTAGCTATATTTCACGATTCAAGAGCTCTACTTTGAAAGCATTCTAATAACATCATATAAGAGATTAAAAAAACAATAAAAATAAATAAATTTTTCCAAAAATTTGATAAAAAAGTTGATGGCCAAAAGGTTATGCACCTTTATAGAAGACCAAAAAACAAAACAAATTAAATTATAAAAAATGGCTTTATATTAACTGAAATATAACTAAGAAATTACACTTACTAATGTTGGACTGAAATATAAGAAGTATCACTTCTTAGGTTATGAGCCAAATTGAAGAAAAACAAACTTTAATAATATTATTTTTTTCAAAATAACTTAAGGTAGTTTTAGTATATTTCTCTCAATGTGTAAACAAGGTTATTTATTCCTTCTTCGAAGAAACATTTTGGATTTGAGTCAATAAATTTGAGAAATTAACTTTGTTATAAAATTTTACCTCATTTTTCTTTTGGAATATTTTGTTTTTTAAAAATGTGTCAAGCACTCTAAAAATGGTAGTCAGATGGAGACAGGCAAAAATGGTGGATTTGGTATAACTTTTTCAGATCACATAATGTTTTAAAAGTTTAAAATCAGTTGATTTTATGAAAACTACTTCTTTTCTGATTTTTCTTTCACTATTCCCCTCTCAGTATAGCGGAATATCAACCAACCATAACAAGTCCTATTGGTTCTATGCCAGTAACTCTAATTTACTGAGTTTCCTTTTTCAGTGTCCAACCAGGTGACATACTTATTGTATTCTGTTCTTGGTTTTTCATCAGTTGGTCTAGTTTCTTTGTTTTAGTTCTCATGCATCCTGCAAATGTGTACATACTATCTAGGTCATTATTTAAAACAGCTAAATTTTCTCCCATTCTAAAAAATTATAACAGGACCATTTTTTAAAATGTTGCAGTTTCAAACAATATGTCTTTGATTAGCGGAAGAATAACTTGATCCACTCTGTCACTGATAACTAATATTTAATACAATGTAACTGGTTGAAGAAAAAAATAACTCACTTTCAAAACTGGTATCCCTGATCCAGCTAAGGGGCACAAGGTACTGTGTCCAGCTGGCGTACAGCTCTGTCCTGAAAGGTGAAAAAAAAGATTTTTTTCTTTAAAACTTTCTATTACATTATATACATATATACACAACAGGCACCTTTATTTTTATATCCTCAATTGAAAAAATACATTATATAACAAAATTAGCATTATTTAATCAATATATTTTAATTGGTGTATGAAATTGACATAGGAATGCCCCTTCCTCCCAGAATATTCCTTGATCCACCACTTACTGGTATAAAGCAGTTTGTTAACAATCATATTAAAATCTTATTAATGCCTTTTCTCAAACATAAGCAACTGGAGAGGTTGATCCACTCTCGTTATTAATGACTCAATTATTATATAATTGCATTAAAAATAAAAAAAATATTAATTTATTCACAAATTTCCCATTTTTTGTTTTAATTCTTTACAATTTTCAATAAAATAGATATTGGTGGGTGAATTAATAGAATTTACTATAATCTTCTAAGGTCAATTATCTTTATGGACCTTAATCGGATCGTGGAGTATAGTATGTGAGTACAGTGTCTATTTTCGATGAATTAGACCATATATTCTTTAAGGTATTACTTTATCAGGTATTGTTTAATGTTTTTTTTATTAATTAATTTATATTTATATATTTCACAAGCTTTTTTCTTTTCTTCAACAGGTCTTGTCTAATTTCACTTTAAGTTGTTTTGTTTGGTTATGTATTTTCCTCTTTATGTTCATAAATTTCCTTGTAGAAATTATCAATAGTTATTCTCGTTTCCTTCAATACTGAAACATAAATTTATTTCAGGTACAAATTATGAGGTAAAATTACCAGCTTTTTACCAAATCAAGAATAGTCCAAGATATTTATCTTTAAATATATTTGAAAAAAAAATAAAATAGCATAAAATCTCCTAATATTTATCAGTAATTCTAATTAAAGGATGTTTTTTTAAAATTTCTAATTAATAACTAAATTAAGAATATTTCTGGGAATATTGAAATTTAGGTTTGTGACAAAATTATTTATTTGCTAATCAAGGAGTTTTTCAATTAATTCTGTATTAGTATCTTTTTTATCCTGCATATTCCTACAGTATGGCAAAATTTAAGAGCAGTCTTATCGCTATTAACTTTATTGTTACTTTCATAATAAGATTTGTAAATTTGAAAATAAAATTCTTTATTGTAATAAATTTGTATTCTGTCAATTTCATTTATTTGTAATAATTAACAATATTGATAAAACTTGGAGAAGTTTGTCGGGGGAGGGGGGGGGGTGCGGTCAGCAAAGAACAACATAAATAAACAAAACCATATTTATTTATTTTATGCCGA